>NC_133328.1:310346811-310646811 GCF_042186555.1 Aquarana catesbeiana
CCACCTTAAATGCTCTGAATTACAAACAAGGAATGCCCAGTCCTGAGCTCCAAGCATCCATGAAGCAGCAACCGCCATCTTAAAAGAGGGCTGTTGCCAATAATAAAAGGGAAACATTAACTATCGACTAGCAACTTATACCCAAGTATGGAAAAATGTGATATATGCAGTAAATGTTAGCGTATTGGAATTTATCTCAAGGGATTCATAACAAAATCTCAACTCAAACTATCGATTTGGTTGATTAAATCAAGAGATAATTATTCCTACATCATACAGGGTCCATAAATATTAAGGTGACCTCTAGTGGTCAATCATTTTGTATTGTGACTATTTGCAAGTTTACAATACAAGTAGAATTGCCCCCAGATTAGCTGTAAATACATGAATTGTGTGCAATAAAAATTTTAAAAAATAAATAAATTACAAACTATAGAGGAAAAAAAATATACCTCTGTTCATACAAAAAGAGAAAAAAAACAGCAAAGAGATTTAAAAATAATAAATTTAAGGACCTAAAGCCAAATAGAACTCAAAGTAGATAACCTAACCCTTATGAGAGGCTAATAAGGGACCTGTCTCATAACTAGTACCTGTACCAAGAGGTCACAACGGTTGATAACAACCTAGGTCAGATGTTTAACCCCATATATTTCCACCACATGGGGACAACTAGGAAACCAGGACTGGTTCACATACACAAATGATTAGCTGTTATCTATAAAGGCGTTAACATCCATGTCCACATTAAGACCATACGGAATGTAACAACGTACCCTATGGATCCAAGCCATCTCCAAGCCAACTAAAGCGCCCCCCCTCCAATTGGCATTATACTTATCAATTGCCAAAAAAATTGTGTTGGCTGGATCTTGATTATGGAACCTATCATAATGCTTTGAGACAGAATGGTATTTAAAGCCAATCCTGATATTGGTGATGTGCTCTCCTAAGTGGACCTGCATGGACCGCTTGGTCCTGCCAATGTATTGGAGCCCACAGGGACATTGGAGTAGATAGACTACTCCAGTAGAGCTACATGTAACGAATGGCTCAATTTTATATTCCTTAGAGGTGCTTGTTGACATTAAGGACTTAGTTCTTTTTACTTTAATTTTATTCAATGTGCATACTTGACATCTGCGACATTGATGATACCTGGAAAGATTCTGGAAGAAGGATAACCTTTTAACGGGTGGGTCCACTACATTGGGGGAAATAATGTTCCCCAACAAGGGAACTCATTTAAACACTATCTGTGGTTTATCTGGTAGAAAGGTATTGACTATTCTGTCATTAGCTAACAAGTGCCAGTGTTTGCTTATAATTCTCTTAATTTGATGATGTTGGGTTGAATACGTGGTAATAAAAGGTATAGTGAGACCCTCTTTCTTCTTCTTAGGGCCTACGTCCAACAAAGTGGATCTATCAAGATTTGCCACTTCCTCCATGATGGTCTCTAATGTATGCCTATCATAACCCTTTTCAAGTAGTCTGTTCTTCAAAATGCCCGCTTGGGATTTGTAATCGGCTAACTCTGAACAGTTGCATCTCATTCTAACAAACTGACTCTTGGGTACCAATTTCAGACAGCTGTCATTATGACAGCGGTCCAGGGGTATAAATGCATTCCGGTCAGTCTGTTTAAAGTAAGTGATCGTCTTGAAGGTGTCAGCTCCTTTAATGATGGTAAGATCCAAAAAGTTGATTTTTTCTTGACTCACTTCATGGACGTACCTAATTCCTCTCTCATTTTTGTTAATAAAAGAGAAGAATTAATTTAGTTCTAATAGGGTGCCTTCCCATAGGAGGAGGACATCATCTATGTACCTGGTCCAAAAGATCAAGTGTGGGTTGCGATCCTTATAGATGACGTCCTCCTCCCACTTGGCCATAAAAAGATTGGCCAAGCTTGGAGCATACTTCGCACCCATGGCAACGCCTCGTTGACGATGGTAGCCATGGTCAAACCAAAAGTAATTATGGTTTGCTGCAAAGTCGAGCAAATCCATAATGAATTCCTGTTGTTCCAGGGAAATCTTTGAGAGGGCATTTAAAAAGTATTTGACAGCCGAAAGTCCCAAACTGTGTGGAATAATAGTATACAGTGATGCAACATCAGCTGTAACCAACCACGTGTGGGTATTAGGTTTTAGTTGGGACAACAAATGGATCACGTGTTTCGTATCTTTCACATAAGAGAGCATTTGTTGCACTAAAGGCTGAAGAAAGAAGTCTATGTACTTGCCCACCCGGGACGTAACCGAATCAATACCACTTACTATCGGGCGTCCCGGGGGGCAAGTCAGACTCTTATGAATTTTGGGTAAACAATATAACACTGGGACTCGTGGGGCCTTAGGGACCAAAAGATCTTATCTTTTTCATCAAGTATACCCAAACGGAACCCTTTAGCGACTAATGTTTCCAAGTTTTCTTTAGATTTTATGACCGGGGTACCGGGTAGGGGAATATATGTGTCTCGATCGCCGACTATGTTATACATTTCTTGTAGGCAGTCTTTCCTATCTAGAACCACAATCTCCCCACCCTTGTCAGCTGGGCGAATTACGATTCCCTTATTATTACAGAGTGAATCGAGTCCTTCTTTTAAAGTTTTCTCCATCCCATAGTTAGTGACTTTAATGGAGTCTAAGTCCCTAAGGACAACATCTCTAAATACCCTTAATGAGGGTGCCAAAACCCCAGGAGGATTAAATGTAGAGGCATTAGCCAATCCAGAGTGTTGGTGTTCCTGCTGAATAGATTGTCTCGGTATATATTGGAATGGAATATTAGCAAAGTGTCTTTTGATATTGATTCTACGGACGTACTTGTGGACATCCATGTACGTCTGAAATTTATTGATTTTTTTTTGGAGGTGCAAATTTTAAACCTTTATTTAATATTGCTAATTCTGATCTGGTTAAAGTCTGAGTACTAAGATTAAAAATACCGTCAGCCTTTATATCCTTTTCTTTTTTGAGTCGTGCTCTCCTCCCCCCTCTTGTTCCTCTTTGTTTTCTACTGGTCTTTTTTGTCCTTGATTGGATCTGGGAAAACCCCAAGGGTGTGATTCCTGGTCTCTCCTATAGGAGCTAGCAGGATATTCTCTAGAAGACCTATAGTATCCATGATCTTCCTGATGGGTAGGCCCTTGCTTATCCCTAAGTGGATAAAATCGATTATGAGTATCTACCCCATAATCGACCTCCCTCTCATCCCTTTCGCTGTCAAAGTAAGGGGGATTATCCAAATGATGATGATAATTGGATTGTGGATCATACCCACAATCATTATATGGAGTCCTATCATGACCTCTATCACGACCTCGATCAGGCTGTGGAGCTGTTCTATATGCCTGGTACTGGTTATGATTGTACTGTTGTGCATACCTCCTTTCCTGATTGTCTCCTTGTCTATATGAGTGCTTCTGCCCTGTGTTTCTCCCATATTGTCCCCCCCCTGCAGGTGCAGATGGCATCCGTGGTGATTGATAAGACACTCGTCTGCCTCTTTTCCCTTGTTTGTTGTTGTTTTGGGATTTCTTTGGGGTTCTCTGGGTGTCTTTTCTGATAGGGAGATGTTGGATTTGAACCGGGGGTTGTACTACAGTATCAGCCGCATGGGAGGTCACATCCATTTTAGATTCCATTGCATCAGCTACTTCCGTAGCTAATTTTTTTGCCAAGCGAACACATTATTTGTTTGATAATCTGCATAATCTCTATTATATTTTTTTCTCTTTTTAATTTTTTGTTCTTTTTCTTCTTTGTCTAATACTTTCAATAGATTAATGGTCCTTTCTTTATATTCTTCAATGTCTTTATAAGGCAAAAGGCTATCTTTCAGGGCTTTAATTTCACCATCTAATCTGGCCAGCTTACTGTTTTTCCTGGATACTAGAAATCGCAGGAAGCTAACCCCTGCCTCATTAAAGTACCGGAACCATTCCTCTAGTTCCAATTGGAACCATAGTAGATTTAATGTATGTCTCCAAGAAAGCTACATCCCACTGAGTGTGGATTTCAGAAATTGTTAAATTTTTTTAATCGCACAAAAAGTCCACTCAGATCATTTTCCTTATCACTATATACTTCAAATACCCCATCTGTATTGACCACCTTAGCTGCCCTATACTCAAAGATATCCATAATGTATATTATCAATTACACACAAAAGGGCTAATCACTATGGTTGGTTCAATTAACTTGTTGATATCAAAACAAGAATGATTGCCACAAACGTATGGGATATATAGAACAAGTAGGGTAAATGTATACCAAATATAATTAATTCACAAATTAATGTGTTTGACTGCAGCTGTATGTGACGTATCTAGAAACAACAGGTAAAAATAATAAAACATACAGCGCTGTCCAAAAGGAGCTTCCAGGGGAGACAAGACAACAGTCGCCCATCTACTCTGGACAGTAAAAATATGACAAAAATAATAATAAAAAATGGTCTTGCTGCAATTTAAAACGTGAGATATCCGCAATCAATACAATAATACCAAAAAGCAAACCGCGCTAATGAGACCTATATAATATGAGTACTGAATACCTTAAATATAGGGTTCAAATACCTAAATAAAATGTATTTATTTATTTATTTATTGTATTTATACCACTAAAATTGTATAAAATAATCACATCACGAGATGAAAAGGAATCACAAAAAATGGAATACATAAAGAGGTTGTTAAATAACAAGAGGAGGTAAGCTGGTATTGTAGTAAATCACATTATAGGAGAAGTCTCTTCTTCACACATATCAGTGACATCAAACTTGAAAAGCACCATAGAAAGTAGTGAGGTGAGAAGGAAAAGTCCTTCCACCTACAAAATCACAGCCTCTTACCAGCTGCCCTGATCTCTTATCAGGAGATCAATTTTGCTTTTAGCTTATGACCCAGCCACAGTCTCTTGGTGAACCGATAAAATGACACCTTTCCTCCTCTCCGGTATTTCCCAAATTTCTCTTAGTCAGCCATCACCCAAGTGAGAAAAGGAAAACTCACATAGTGTAAAACTGTAAAATTCCTTTAATAGTAATAAAATGGTTGCACTTACAGAAAAAATGAAATACGAAAGCGGAATAGTATCTGACAAGACATCCGAGCCGACCGGCTCACTCGAACCCGTGTCTTCTGGGACTACACACTGTGTCGGTGGGTATATAGGTATATATATACATAGGATAAGACCCTAAAATAAGGGAGCTTATGTACCCCCCAGTACAATGGGACTTTGTAGGCGAACAATGCAACAATGTTGTGCCTTAATTGTCCTCGGGCTCTTTTTAAGGCTTTTTTCAGACATGTAGGCGAGTATCCTCGCTCAAGGAGTCTTTCTCTTAATTTATTTGCTTCCCTAACAAAGTCAGTATCATTTGAGCAGTTACGTCTGAGTCTTAGATATTGCCCGTATGGGATGGATGAGACTAATGATTTGGGATGTGAGCTTGACGCATGTAGAATGGTGTTTCCAGCTGTCTCTTTCCGATAGAGACCGCTGGATAAAGACCCATCTATGGATTTGGTTATGCTTAAATCTAGAAAAGTAATTGAGGTATCACTGAAAGTCATTGTGAAATACAAGTTAGAGTTATTTGAGTTCATGATTTGTATAAAAGAATGTAAGGCCTCAGGTGTCCCATTCCATATCATGAATATATCGTCTATATACCTGAATCATGCTGCTACATGGGTGGTATATGTCGAGAGGCTGTCGTCTGACAAGAGCGACTGCTCCCACTCCCCCAGGTATAGGTTGGCATACGATGGGGCACAGCAAGTCCCCATCGCAACCCCCTGCACCTGGAGGTAGTGGGAGCCGTCAAACGAGAAAGTATTATGTGTTAGAATGAAATCTAAAGATTCCAAGAGGAAGGAGTTGAGTTTACGGTCATCTTTGTGGGATTGTGATAAAATATGTCTGATGACTGAAAGTCCTGAATCGTGCGGAATAGAGCTATATAGTGCCTCAACATCGATGGCCACTAGAAGCGAGTGTGGTAATGTATGTAATTCTTCCAGATTTTGCAACAAATGGATAGTGTCCTTAATATATGAGAAAAGACCTGCAACATAGGGTCTAAGGTGACTGTCTACAAACTTGCTCAAGTTTTCAGTTAAGGACCCGTTTCCGGAAATGATGGGACGTCCGGGAGGGGTTTCTTTGTTTTTGTGTATTTTGGGAAGACAATACAATGTGGGGGTACTTTCTGACACTCATTGTTTACATGAAAAAGTTATTTTTTTTTGCAAAAAAATTACTTTGAACCCCCAAACATTATATATTTTTTTAAAGCAAATGCCCTATAGATTAAAATGGTGGGTGTTTCATTTTTTTTTTTCACACAGTAATTGCGCAGCGATTTTTCAAACGCATTTTTGGGGGAAAAAACACACTTTTTTAAATTTTAATGCACTAAAACACACTATATTGCCCAAATGTTTGATGAAATAAAAAAGATGATCTTAGGCCGAGTACATGGATACCAAACATGACATGCTTTAAAATTGCGCACAAACGTGCAGTAGCGACAAACTAAATACATTTTTAAAAGCCTTTACAGGTTACCACTTTAGATTTACAGAGGAGGTCTACTGCTAAAAGTACTGCCCTCGATCTGACCTTCGCGGTGACACCTCACATGCATGGTGCAATTGCTGTTAACATTTGACGCCAGACCGACGCTTGCGTTCGCCTTTGCGCGAGAGCAGGGGGGGACAGGGGTGCTTTTTTTTTTTTTTTTCTTTATTATTTTTTTGATTTTTTTTATCTTATTTTTAAACTGTTCCTTTCATTTTTATGTTTTTAAATCATTTTTATTGTTATCTCGGGGAATGTAAATATCCCCTATGATAGCAATAGGTAGTGACAGGTACTCTTTTTTTAAAAAATTGGGGTCTATTAGACCCTAGATCTCTCCTCTGCCCTCAAATCATCTGACCACACCAAGATCGGTGTGATAAAATGCTTTCCCAATTTCCCAATGGCACTGTTTACATCCGGCGAAATCTAAGTCATGAAATGCTCGTAGCTTCCGGTTTCTATTTTATATATTGATCCGTTCAGATACTATACCACTAAGGGAGGCGTATGCTGCGTGCGTGGGTGTTAGCGGTACTGGCGCTAATCTGATGCTGCCTGGGGCGACACATATCACCGCCGGGCGAACAGGGGGCTAAACCTTTATTCGGTAATAAACAGCGGGTGCCCTGACACTATAAAAAATAAACGAACTAACCAGCGTCACCCGTTACACTTATACAGTGATCAGTGGTGAAAGGGTTAACTAGGGGACAATCAAGGGGTTAAAACATTTATTAGGTAATATATGGGGGTCCCTGTCGCTATAAAACGCTGACGGCGAACCTAAATATTTACGTCTCTAACTAGCGTCACCAGCGACACTAATACAGCGATCAGAAAAATGATCGCTTAGTGACACTGGCGACAGGGGGTGATCAAGGGGTTAAAACTTTATTAGGGGGGTTAGGGGGTATCCTAGACCTAAAGGGGGCTAACCCTAACTGCCCTAACACAGTAACTGTCACAAACTGACACCATGCAGTAATCAGAAAAAAAATTAAAAAAAAATAAAAAAACTGCTTGGTGTCAGTGTGACGGGGGGAGGGGTGATTGGGGGGTGATCGGGGGGGGATCGGGGGGTAAAGGGGGGTGTTTTGTATGCCTGACATGTTCTACTGAGTGTGTAGTGTGTTTTCACTCACTTGGATGTCTTCTCTCCTCTGCGCCGGAACAGAAAATACAGAGCCGAGGAGAGATGACATCATTTCCTTTGCTGCTGTTTAGCATACAGCAGCAAAGGAATGATTTGATTGGCCAGCGGCGATCGCGAGGGGGGGGCCACGAACAGATGGTCTCCCCCTCATCTCTGATCGCCGCTGGTCAGAAGCGGACCGCCTCGGGCACCGGGGGGGGTCAATGTACGTGATTCTGCCTGCCCGTGCCACCTTGCCGACGTAATTCGGCATGAGGCGGTCCTTAAGTGGTTAAACCTGAGAGTATGCACGGTCAGTTCATATCCATTATATAACTAAAGCTTCAATATGTTTTGGTAAATACATGAAAAAAACTTAAATTGCGCCTGTGTCCAAATTTATATGGACCTAACTATGTGTGCCCTGCCTTTCATTTTACCGCTAGTTGGTCCAACTCTATTCACAATCCATGCAGAGACCGGTTGCTGCAGAGAACACACAAAAGGAAGATCCCAAAACATCACCGTACATTTTTGGGTCCTCAAAAACCTGATTGCCAGTTCCAGAGCTGTGCTGTGATGCTGAGACATGGGAGCAGACAGAGTGAAAGAGTCTTGGTGTTATGGATTCTAATTAGTGCTTGACCTTGCTAGACCATTGTGCCCTGATGGCAAATTAAGCCATTTATAAGGGCAATGGTTCTATAAGTACAGGGAAGCCTTGCAAACAACTCCTATCTCAGGGGGAACTCAGACAATGCCACTTTTTTTCTAAGATATCTGCAGAGCATGCATCAGGGCCCTCCAATGCTTTCAGAGCATGCAGCAGTTCCTTGAGTTAGCGGTTTGCAGGGTGCCCCTTCAACATTTTAGCCCTCAGTCCCCAGATGACAATCATGGCCAATAGAAGCCCCCTACCAGGGGAGCGAGTAATAACTATGCCTCTCTGGCTAAGGTCCTGCCCCCCATAAAAAACTCACTTGTGGCTGTCAAAATCTGTGGTGTGTGCAGCTCATCATCTCCTTAGCAAAGTATTGCTGGAAGATGGTTTGTGGTAGGGTAGTGACTTGCAAGCCTGTACCAAAAAGGTATGTGATATCTTGCCCATCAAAGCATCTATGCACAACAGGACAATAAACCACCATATCCACATTTCTTGGATGGGAGTTATTTCACTTTGCCACCTAACGGCTTGACACCTGGCAGTGGGGCGATCTGGTTTAATGGCATATTCTGTGCAGTCTCTAGTGATTGATAGCCCCAGCACAGAGATGGAGGCTGCCTCTGAGGTGGTGTTTTCCTTCTACAATATGGGTGAAGGATTCTTGTCTGCACTTCAGTGCTGATAACTCTGCCATTTTTTGATGGCCAGTTCCATTGAAGCTGTCTGATAAATTGCAGCTTTAGTCTATCAATAACCCATCAATGATTATTATCTGGGGTCTGACCTTGCCAGACAGCAATGCCTCCACAAATTACTCCTTTAGTCATCCCCTGGCATCACTCCAGCTGGGCCATCCTAATTTACCCCTTACCCTGCTGTGTTTTTCTGCTGCCATGTCTTGCCAATCTAGTGAATATTGTAAAATTAATTCTAACACTCTCTGCTTTCTGCCGATAAAGTGGGCAATGAGGTCTACCAAATGCTATCATATGGTCATACACAGCTTCCAAGTGAATAACTATCTTGCCAAAGGAACCCTGGTCTGGGAGGTGCATGCTTACATTTCTTGCTTCCCCCTCTATGGCAATAATGGTCAGTTCTGCCTGCTGAGCAGGCAGGATCCCAAATAATCAGATCAGGAACCCCACTCTCTCTTGACCCAATCACCCAAGTCCTGACCTGGTCCTGTGTACTTGGGTAATTACTGCAGTAGAAAAGCTGCTAGGAATAAAGGGATCATTATTGCAGGGGCAGTAAGATGCCAGATTCCCTCTTTAGTAGTACTAAGGGTGCTGCTGTTGCCCTACTCCCAAAACATTGCCTGACCTGGACATTCCTGTTTACAGATGTGAAGTTTAACGGAATAGGTTATCAACCAAATAATCATATAGGGAGTAACTGTAACTTGCAGTTTAATAAACAGTTAAAAAGATAAAAGAAATACTTTTAAACAAGTTCGGTATGACAAAGAAACATGCTGCATTATAATACAAAATACTTTATGAGAGCTGTGAGAACCGTTCTGAATATAGCTACTTGCAATTATCCTCATAAACAGTGTTTCTCACAGTAAAGTCCAGGGTAGCTCTGGTATAGGTGAACAGCTAGGGGAAGCCACAACCTGCAACAGTGTGTATAGTCTAATAAAATAGTTGCTGTGCAAAGTAGTTCATTTTTTTACATTAACAGGAGCTTTTCTATCCAATTTAATGGACCATGCACTATTCTGTGAATAACCAGCTGCTTGTCCTTGACATTTTGTCTACCAGTATTGACATAACCACAAATGTTTGCAAGAGGTGATCTCAGCTGAGTTCCTCGTGCCTACAATACCAATGAGCATTATAAATATTCCACAAGCACAATCCCTTTCAGTATGCAATATGCTTAGCACATTCTAGATAAAATAGCTGTGGCTTTGCAGCTTTGCTTATTAATTAAAAATAACATTAATTCATGTAGTGCAATACAGTAGTAAGAATATTTTGCTTAACAAATGAGAACTAAATTAAAAGCTTTTTAACATGTAGTCATGTGTAGAAAATTAATACATAATTTGCTAGGCTGATCATGATTGCCACCTCTCACTTCTATAACAAAATGTTATGATTTTTTTCAGAAAGGTAATGTACCACTGGTGAATTAGAGGAAAAAAAATTAAACTGTATTCCGCTTTTCATCAAATTAGCATTAGTAATCACAATCCAGTTAGCTGAAATTATTCCTAAACAGCTACATGCTTTGGTATTCTATTAAATTGTTTACTTACAACTACACCGTTTAGTTTGTGGTTTGTATGCTCCCTCGTGAATAGGAGCAATTTCCAGAAAATAAGCACAATTTTAGTGTATTTTAGTCAGCCAAAGATCTTTCTCACAATGGCCTATCTAAAACTCCCTACACTGTGCTATGTGAAAGACCCAAGTGTATATTATAATATATAAGGTGATTAGAGGCAAAAATCAATCAAGAAATGATAAATGTTGCTGACTGAAACATAGATACACTTCATCTTGTGGACCACAGGTTTAAAGGGACTGAATTACACTAGGACTGCAAAAATGCAGACTTGGGAACACTCATACTAGTTAATTTCCTTTTTGTAGTAACTCAGAAAGATAACTTTTCTGAAAAGTCTATAAATATACTGCACTATTAGCCCTGTGTGGTATCACAGCCCGTTTTTTTTTTTTTTTTTTTTTTTTTTTTTTTTTAGAGTAAATCACTGCAAAAGACTTCAGGGGGAATTAAAGTTACTTGTAAATCCTTCTAGTCAAGAGACACTGGGGTTGGTTTACTAAAGGCAAATAGGCTATTCATGTTGCAAGGGAAATTGCAATTTGTAAGAGAATGTTCCCCGGACCTCAGTGAATGGGGTGAAATTTGCAAAGCACACCCAGTCACGTGCAAGAAAAATAAAAAAGGGACGCATTTTTATTTCAATAGATTTTTATTAAAAAATGTTTTTGGTGATAACAAATAAATTACAGTCAATGTCATAGAAATGAACAATGTATTCCCAGTCGCGTCTTTACATTTGACTATTGTTCGGATCATATATGATAACATGTTAACATAAGCTTAGTTATTTTTATGCTTATCATAGTGATTCTCCACCCTCTGAATACCCCAGGGGGAACACATGCGTCTAGGAGGGTGGGGTCACAAGGCTTTTGCCCATATCCTTTAGAATGGTACAACATTGTGATCCATGCAAGGTATATCAGACAATTTAGGATTATCTCATTTCAATTGATTCACATTTAGGCATGACTCTTGATAAAAAGAGTAAACTTAAAAAATGTTATCTAAGAATTTAAAGAGAAAATTGGATGTGACGTTAACATTGTGAGGTATGTGCGAATCTTTTGTATTTCAATACTCTATGGGCCTAAATTGGGGATTGTTATATAGTTTTGTTAATTCTATACCAGTCTATCCAAGGTTTCCAGACAGGGTATCTGGAGTTTTAACTTCCTTGGGAGGCAGCGAACATAACTTCATACGTGATATGTAGGTTGGTGGTTCTGACTACTTCTGCAAGGGTTGTAAACTCAGTTCTTTTCCAACGTCTCACTAATTCTAGTCGTGCACTTGATGAGAATGTGAGAGACCATGCTTCTTAAAGGGTGAGGGATAGTGTCTATTCCCAAGGAAAAGATAGCCATTCTTTGGTTGTTTGGGATTTGAGAGTTAGTTATGCGTCCTATGAGACTGAAGATATCAGGCCAATAGGTTCGCAGGAGTGGGCAAGTCTAGAATATGTGTCATGGAACCTCTTTGGCCACATTGTCTCCAGCACAGCGGAGACAATTGGGGATTAAAACCTGTTAGTCTGGTAGGAGTTAAGTACCACCTTAGAAGTATCTTTTGGTATAGTTCCCACAGGTTGACACTCTTGGTAGCTTTATATGTAGATGCTATTGCATATCTCCATTGGTTAGGTGTATAGGATGCTTTCAAGTCTATTTCCCAGGTTCTCATAGAGGGGGTTTTGGTGAGTATAGATTTTTGGTGTAGAAAGTTGTAGAACAAGGATATGCCTTTGATTGAGGTGTTAGGGTTTGTGAAGTACATAAACATCCTCCATGAAATGACGGTGGATGTATCTGTAATAGAGGACAGTAGGTGTGAGATTTGAATATACATATAATGATCTTTGGGTTCTAGGCCGTATTCGAGCTGAGTTGCTCTAAAAGTTTTGAGTGTGGGACCTATTTGGATGTCCGCAATAGATGTGAAACCATTATATTCCCAATGTCTAATTTTTAAGTTTAGGATTAGCAGTTGTAAGCTAGTGATAGGAAGAGGAATACATTTATGGGGGTGTTTAGAAGTTACTTCCAACCTTGGAGAGAAGCTCTCATAGTAGGTGATATATTTGGGGGGAAATGAAGCATAAATCTTCTGGTTAATAACAGGTCATATAGTTTGAAATTGGAATATTGGTATGATTCTAGTTCTTGAGGTATGGTTTCGTGGAAACCGATGTTTCAATTGGGCAAGAATTGCTGCTGTATAGTAGTCCTTAAGAAGAATATAAAGAGGAAAAATGGGGATATGGCGCTACCCAGTAGTGACTCAAATTATAATTAAAAGTGTAAATTTAGATAAAAATTAGTGAGTGAACAAATAGTGCTCAGTTTATTTAAAAAATTGTATTCCATAAAATGATAAAAAGCAACAGACCCAGTACAACACGGCCGTGAGCAAGGATGAGACCAGGAAGCCAGTCCTTGTGCGTGCGTCCCAACATGCGTTCCAGCCAGAGCTTCCGGGTGTGACGTGTGAGCTTTTGGCACAAGTTTAGTACTTGATTTATATTTAACCTCACCAGGAGCAGAGTGATTTGGACTAAGTACACACACTGATTACACACTCAAGTATTTTCCAATACCGTTGCAAATAATCTCATCTTTGTGGTGATTTATTGTTTTATTGTTTTGCTGTGATAGAGTGTTTTTTGTGATTTAGCTTTCTTGAGACTTAGCGTTTTTATATTTTTACGCACTTAAATATGACTTACTCCAAAACTGCACCCTAGAGTGTGTATATATATACTAGGTTGTGCACTATTTGTTCACTCACTAATTTTTATCTTAATTTACACTTTTAATTATAATTTGAGTCACTACAGGGTAGCACCATATCCCCATTTTTCCTCTTTATACTTAAATAGGTCCCAGTGGGAACTAATTAGGGGGAGGCTGCAACCCTTTAATCTCCAAAGCGCGGACCTTTAATTTACTATCTTAAGAAGAATATGCCCCACTCCCCTGGTTGTCCTAGATTTAATTAGCTTTTGGAAGGTGCATCTAGTTTTCTTTATTTCCTTGCCAGAGGAATTTATTTATCATTGGCTGCGCTCTAGAGAAGAAACTTTTTGGGACCAGGATAGAGAGGGTCCTAAATAGGTATATAAATTGGGGTAGTAGTATCATTTTGAAGGCTGCAAGATGACCAGACCAGGTTGATTCTAATCTATTTATATCTGGGTTAAGTTTGTGAAGAAAGGAGGTATAATTAGTATCTATCAGTAGATCTACATTTGCCGTCAGTGTAATGCCTAAATACTTTATTCCTTCTGTAATCCAACTATAAGGATATTGCATTCTAAGCCTATTACTCGTAGAGGTATCAATCCCTAAGCCTAATGCATAAGATTTTCTGTCATTGACCTTGTAGTAGGAAATCTGGTTAAATAGATTTAAGGCTTCATGTGCCACAGCCGAGGAGGAGTCCACCTCTGTCATGATCATGATAATATCATCGGCAAAGAGACTGATCAAATGCATATCATTACCTATTGGAAAACCCTTTATGTTTGTATGATTTCTAATATAGATGGCTAATGGCTCCATCAGAAGGTTAAACATTAGGGGTGACAAGGGGCACCCTTGCCTCGTTCCGTTGGATATAGTGAATGGAGCTGAAAGAATACCAGACATATAGACTTTGGCTGATGGTTTAGAATATAGGGCCAGGGTGGCAGATAAAATAGTACCATCAAAGCCAAATGATTCCAACACTTTGGCTAGATACAGCCAGTGTATACGGTTAAAGGCCTTCTCTGCATCCAAAGTTAGGAGCAGAGAAGGCCTTTGATGCATTTGTGCCATATGTATGATATTAACCAGTCGTCAGGTAGCATCCAAGGTTTGTCTGTTTTTCGTGAAACACGTTTGGTCAGGGTGTGTATGAGCATGGGTAAAATGTTAACAAGGCGTAAGGCTATAAGTTTTGCATAAAGTTTTAGATCGATGTTTAATAACAATATTGGTCTGAAATTTGAAGGAGTGGTGGGTTCCTTCGACGGCTTAGGCAAGGTTACAATCAGAGCTTCAAGCATTTCTGGCAGAAAAGAGGCAGCTGCAGAGAGGAATATTTGTAGTAGGTAAGGAGATATAAAGGTCTTAAATTCTTTGTAGTATTCCCCACTGAAACCATCAGGACCTGGTGATTTATTTAGAGGGAGAGACTCTATGGCTTTATGTATCATCGATTCATTGAATGGTAGATTTAGGGATTGGAGCTGGACTGGTGATAATTTAGGTATGGATAACTTCTCTAAGAATTAGTTAATAGTCTCAGGGGTTGGTTGGAAAGTGGAAGGATCATCTTTTAGGTTGTACAAAGTTCCATAGTAGTAGCTAAAGGTGTCTGCTATTTTTTGGGGATGATATTCTTTTTTGTTTGGTTCTAGGGTGAACTATATATGGTATTTTAGATTTGTATCTATGGCCTTTAAGGTTTTGCACTAAAAGTTTTGCTGCTCTGTTTCCATTAACATAATATGTCATCTTAAGTCTCTTGGTTGTTTTTTCAAAGTTTTCCAGTAGATGGAGTCTAAGGTCAGATCTGAGCTGCACCAATTTTAGGGAGAGGGCTGCAGAGCATTTATATTTATTTTGGATTTCCAAATCAGAAATTAATTTTGTCAGTTCAGCAAATCGCCGCTGCCTTTGCCTCTTAATTCTTGCCCCCATTTGTATGAAAATACCCCTTAGGAACACTTAAGGGCCTTCCATTACACAAATGGGCTTTGTACCGAGCCCGTGTTGTTTGCAAAGAAATCAGTCAAATGGTTATGGATCTTTTCCCTCATCTCCTGCTGCTGTAACAAATAGGTGTTGACTCTCCAGACTGGACTCAGACTGAAACAGAGTCTGCTATGGACAGAACTACTGAGGCATGGTCAGACCATGCTATGGAATTTATAGCAACCAATTTAGTTTGTAGCAAAACTTGCTGGTCCACCAGGAAGAGGTTTATTCTGGTGTACACCTGATGAGGCGAAGGAAAAAAGGTGAAATCCTTTTCGCCAGCATGTAGGTAGCGCCAGGCGTCGTACACATTTTGTTTGTGGAGAGATGGTAATAGCATTGGATTATGGTGGGTGGTTTTGGGCGTGGAGTCCATTGTAGTATCAGGGGTGACATTTAAATCTCCACAAACTACAAGTAGACCTTTTGATGTGTCCTGACCTTTTTCATTAATTTATTGAAGAAGTGTACTTGGTATTTGTTGGGGGAATAAACATTTACTAGTGTATATGTAGTAGAGTTTAAGTCACGGAGCTGTATTAAGAATCTACTAAGAGGATCCCGAATCTCTTCATGTAGTGAAAATGCTACAGAGTCTCGGGTGGCTATTAAAACGCCTTTGATTTTAAAATCCGCATTGGCAGTAAAAACATAGGGAAAATTTTTATGTGAGCATTTTGGTGGTGCTTGGTTGCAGAAGTGAGTCTCCTGGGCACAAAGTATGTCACTATGGTGCAAGAGTGCCTCCTTCCATAACGACTTCTGTTTCACAGGGTGGTTGAGCCCTTTGACGTTAATGGAGAGTATATTAATTTTCATGACTAACAAGTGTGATACATGCTTGTGGGGGAGAAGATTTCCCCCCTGTGTTGTTTGAATTACTTTTGACTGGTATAACCAAAGTAATGTTCAGAAGACCACCCAAGGACAGCATTTTGCTGCTATATATAACTGGGGGATAAGTTCAATTGTTTAGACTCTGTCACTATTCACTTAGGGACTAAGAGTAGATGTAGACCATCCGGCCGCATTTATGTGTGGGATGTGGCGTTTTTTGCTGTGATTTTTTACACTCCTGTGCAAGTTGGCGTGGAGTGCTAGTGGTAGTGTTTTCACAATTAGGATCAGGCAGAATACCCCATTCTTTCAGGAGATTGATTCTTTTTTCCAGGGATGTCACTGCGTAGGTATGATTATCCCTTGTGATGGAAATTTTGGTCCGGTAGCCCCATCTGTAAGCAATTTTATGATTACGCAATATTTTCTTCACAGTATTCAGGCTTTTTCGTTTTTGCAGTGTATATTGCGATAAATCAGCAAAAAACTATAAGCTTTGGTACTGTGATGGAATTTGCTCCTGCTTTCTCATTGTTGTCATGAGATGTTCTTTGACATGAAAGAAATGTAGCCGAAGCAACAAATCTCTAGGTACTTGGTCTGGCCGGTGGGACGGCTTGGAAGGCAATGAATCCTGTTGATAGTGACATCTAAGTCTGTGAGACTTGGTATGAGAGATTTAAACACAGTACCTGCTTAGAGGCACATGTCAGATTGTTGAAATGATTCAGGGATCCCCCTAATTTTCAGGTTGTTTCTTCTGGACCTGTCTTCCATGTCTGCTAGCTTTGCTTTAATCCATTCATTGTCAGCTTCCCTTTCATCATGGGCATTGACTAGATCATTTATGGTGAAAGCATATTCTTCCATTTTTTCCTAAATGTGATCCACTCTATTACCCACATCTTGTATGTCTCTGTTAAAACGGTGCATATATGCGGCCATGTCAGTTTGGAGTGTGCTCCGCAATGAGAGAAGCATTTCTTTTAAAACCGTTTCTAGCACGGGTTGGTTCTGTGTGGGGAGGGATTCTATCGATTCTGGCAGTTCCCTCGTGTCCTCCCCTGATTCTGAGGCCAGGGTCATAACCAAGCTCAATCCTTTGTCATCCAGCCTGGGTTTTGTCTTGGCCCGGCTCCGGGATGATGGGGTAGGGGGATAGTAGTGCTTGTCACTGGGGGATCCATCATTTGGGGGCGATTACCTTTTTTGGTGCTTTTGTCTTAGACGAGGCTGTCAGAGATGAGTAGGTCTCTGGGCCATCTTGCCCATCTCCTCTGCTGTTCAGTGTGAAAAAGTCCGTCAGGCGCTGAGGTTTCCGATCGCTCCTCCATTTGGCGGACATATTCATGGAGTTCCCCGGCTATGCCCACTGCTGAATCGGGGTAAATAGCACCTTGGATGGGTTGCTTTGTGCTGCTATAGTCCCTGTCTCTCTGGAGCTCCGGGATCACACGTCCATCCGACTTCTGCGCTAGACCACGCCCCCCCAAGGATAGCATTTTTGCTTGCACATGAGTGGATTATGGAATTCAGCAGAGCTTCACCTCATTCACTAACCTCTGGGGAAAATTCCCTTGAAAAATGCAACTTGCAAAGTGAACAGTCTATTTGCTTTTAGTAAAGAGCTAGGAAGTTAAAAAGAACACACTTCCAGCGAACTGCTTGAAGGCTGTTGCATCTCAATTAAATTGAGTAAACTTTCAGTCTTAAAATTGAACTCAATTAAAAAAAAGAAAATATAAGTAAAGCATCAAAAGTAAAATTTAAAAGCAACTTTTGCTGAAGTATGATAGCCAGCATCAATCAAGCCACTTTCTTTAAACCCAGGCTGTCTAGGGCAGTGGGGTGTTATCACCCAGCCTGGGCACAGAGTATTACTGTACTGGGCAGCACTCACACCTTAATACTTGTGCAGCAGTACTGGAGGAAGGACTACCACCACTGGAAGAGAAAAGGAAGCACCAGTAATGTCATTAGACTGGCCTGTAGACCAAAAAGACTTTGAATGTGTACTTTATCTATATGGCTGAATTTTTTTTTAACTTTTCATGCCAATGTTGTAAAGCTACAAACAATAAAAGAATATGATTACACAACTCTGACTGTTAAAGAAGAAACTAGCTTAGTACATTAACCACTTCAGCCCCAGAAGGATTTACTCCCTTACCCGCTTGCTGACCAGTGCACGACAATATACGTCGGCACAATGGCACAGCTGCGCAACTGTGCATATGAGTACGTCCCCTTTAAGACGCGGCATTGTGGGCAAGTGTGCTTGTTTCGTGACTGTGCCTGTGGGACCCACAGACTCGATGTCCACTGGTGTCCCGTGATCGTGTCATGGAGCGGCAGAACAGGGAGATGCCTATGTAAACAAGGCATTTCCCCATTATGCCTTGTGACATGACAGAGATCTACTGCTCCCTGTCATCGGGAGCAGTGATCGCTGTCATGTCCTAGGTAGCCCATGCCCCCCACAGCAATCAGTGCATTTTTATAGCACTGATCGCTGTATAAATGACAATGGTCCCAAAATAGTGTCAAAAGTGTCCAATGTTTCTGCCATAATGTCGCAGTGATGATAAAAATCGCAGATCGCCACCATTACTAACAAAAAAAAATAATAATAAAAATGCCATAAATCTATCTACTATTTTGTAGACGCTATAACTTTTGTGCATACCAATCAATATTCGCTTATTGCGATTTTTTTTTTTACCAAAAATATGTAGAAGAATACATATCGGCCTAAACTGAGGAAAAAAAATGGGTTTCTTTATAAATTTTTGGGGGATATTTATGATAGCAAATAGTAAAAAATATTGCTTTTTTTCAAAATTGTCACTTTTTTTGTTTATAGCGCAATAAATAAAAAACGCAGAGGTGATCAAATACCACCAAAAGAAAGCCCTTTTGTGGGAAAAAAAGGATGTCAATGCAACGCCGCATGACCGCGCAATTGTCAGTTAAAGCGACGCAGTGCCGTATCGCAAAAAGTGCTCTGGTCAGGAAGGGGTTAAATTCTTCCGGGGCTGAAGTGGTTAATGACCAGAGCGTTTTTTACAATTTGGCGCTGTGCTGCTTTAACTGGTAATTACGCGGTCATGCAATGATGTACCCAAACGAAATTTGCGTCCTTTTTTTCTCACAAATATAGCTTTCTTTTGGTGGTATTTGATCACCTCTAGAATTTTTATTTTTTTTAGATATAATCGAAAAAAGAACTAAATTTTTTTTTTTAAATAATATTTTCTGCTTTTTCTTACAAAGAAAGTCCAATAAACTCAATTTTAGTCATACATTTAGGCCAAAATGTATTCAGCCACATGTCTTGGGTAAAAATATTATAGCGTCTACAAACTATTGTACAGTTACTGGAATTTACGCAGCTTTTAGTTTATGACTGCTTATCTAATTTCTTGAAGTGCTAAAATGGCAGGGCAGTACAAAACCGCTTCAAATTACCCCTTTTTACCCCCCCATGTTGAGCCCATTGAATATTTTATTTTTTTGTCACAAGATTGAAAAATGACACAAAAAAAAAACATAAAAATGTACACAAAGTTGTCACTGAAATGATATATTGCTTACACATGTGTATATGTGATATTACACACCAAAATACATTCTGCTGCTTCTCCTGAGTATGGGGATTTCTCATGTGTGAGACTTTTTGGGAGCCTAGCCGTGTACAGGACCCCGAAAACCAATCACCACCTTCAGGATTAATAAGGGCGTACATTTTTTATTTCACTCCTCACTTCCTATCACAGTTTCAGAGGCCATGAAATGCCAAGACAGCAAATAGTTTGGGGTGTCTACTTTCCAAAAAGGGGTCATTTGAGGGGTTTTAAACTGTCCTGTCATTTTATGCCCAACATTAGAAGCTTATTCCACTGCCGTGTCCGTCCATGCATGCGCGAGGCCTCAGTCACATCGAGGCTTGGTTCTGCACATGCGCAGAGCGTCGTAGCGGCCCATGGCTGCACAGGCGCTGTTTGGCCGGGATCTTCAGCACAGGCGTGCTACGGAGGCCTGCGGTGACGTCATTCCGGCAGGGAAATTTAAACAGCTCTCAGCTTCTGCCAGGTGGGACACCTGTATGCAGCTAGTGGCAGCCTCCCCAAGCTCAGCACCACTTCAGGCAAGTTGAAACCTCTTGTTTTCCTTAGGCCTTGCAGGATATTTTAGATAAGGGAAAGTTTTTTTTTAAAAAAACCCTTTTCTGTGTGTCTTTTTCACTTGCCTCTTAATACTTAGGTATTGTCAAGTGGTGCATGAGTGCTTTTGGCTCAGGTTGTCATAATGTCCCAGAAATCATAGACAAGTCACCGCCTTCGTGTGGCCAGCCCTCTCGCACAAGGTATGTGCAGTTGAGGGGAAGGGGATTAGGCTCGGCTGAATTTAAAGAGAAACGCTGACCCCCCCCCCCTTTTTTCTTTTTGCAGCCCTGCAAGATCCGATCGCCAATCAGTGGCTCAAGTCAACAGAGACCTTGCCAGGCCTCAACAACATTCATCATCTAGGTCCAGACGCGACTCTCCGTCTGGGACCCACCATCAGGGGAGATGTTCTCATTCCTCCCACAAACAGGGGAGATGTTCCCATTCCTCCTCCAGTCACTGCTCCCACTGCCACGATAGCCGCTCTAATCGCAGAGCCTGCTGGGGGTGTGGGACCAGAGTCCCAGAGGGCAAATCCCTGTGTGATCCCTGTTATACCCGGGCGGTTGGGGAAAAAGAGACAGAAAATCAGCACATGGAGTCTCTTGTCAAGCGTGTGGTGCAACAATCCCTAAAAGAATTGGGTACATCCCACACGCGGAGTCAGTCAACCACCATATCTGGCTCCCTGGCTGATGTGGCCCAGGAAGATCCTTGCCCATTCCAGCCCTATAATTCCTCCCCTGATTCCTCGCACAGCGAGATGGAGGGAGATGAGTTTACCGGAGGTTTCGACTATTCCCTAGTTTCCCCACTGATCAAGGCAGTTAAGGAACCCCTTAAGTGGGAAGATGCTTCTCCTCCCCCAGTTCTAACTTCCCGCTTCTTCCTGAATTGAAGGACATTTTTGATGAGGAATGGAGTAAAGGGGATAAGAAGGTATCCATGTCAAACAAAACCTCCAGATTATACCCCTTCAAGGCTGATGAAGTGAAGCATCTGGAAAATGCCCCCCTTGTCGACGCAGCTCTGATGCGCCTAGCCAAACATGTCACTCTTCCATTAGAAGACATGGTTTCCCTCAAAGATGGTCTTGAGAGAAGGATAGACCAAGATCTCAAGAGGATCTATGGACTGACTGGGATGGCTTGCAAGCCAGCCTTGGCCCTTGTGGCCATGTCCAAGGCCATGGAGGCCTGGATGGAAAATGTGTACTCTGTACTTAGAGGAGTCTCAGATGACCTGGCCCAGGGCTTGGCAATTCAGGAGCTAAAGCTGGCAGTGGCCTTCCTGGGGGAGGCCTCGATTGACCTTATCCGCCTGTTGGCCCGATCAATGCTGTCCTCGGTTACGGCCAAACGGGCCTTGTGGCTTGCCGACCCAGCATCCAAGCAAGCCTGGTGTAGGATCCCCTTTGAGGGGCCCTCATTGTTTGGTAACAGGCTAGATAGCACAATAACTCGGGCTATGGGGGGGAAAGCGGGGTTCCTGCCCCAGGACAGGAGTCTGTCTGGTCAGAAGAGGTCCCAGCTAAGACGCAGTACTGAGCATTCAAGAAAAGCACGCTCCTACAAACCCAGACGGGATTTCAGGAGGAATTGGAATAGAGGGCAGGCGCCCTTCCAGAGATCCGCTAAAAGACAGGCGCCCGTCGGGCGTGAGCCGGCTAAGTCCTTTTGAGATTGGGCCCACCCAGGCGGGTCGGGTGGGGGCCTGTCTGCTCCTCTTCCGGCGAGTCTGGGTGGCCTCAATCTTGAATTACTGGACCATCAGGACGGTCTCTTCAGGCCACACATGATCCTTCATCAGTATGCCCCCCTCCAGATCAATCTCTACCCTTCTACCACGATCAGAAGAAAAGACGCAGGTGTTGCTATCCTATGTGAATTCGCTGGAATCTCAAGGAGCGGTGGTGCCTGTTCCAAAGGAAGGAGAATTCCAGGGTATGCACTCCCCTCTCTTCCTAGAGCAAAAGAAAAATGGTTCATGGCGACTGGTAATAGACTTAACTTATCTAAACAAATTTATAAAGTACGAGAGATTCAAAATAGAGACCTTGACTACCATTCAGAAAGCAGTACAACCAGGCGATTGGCTGATCTCAATCGACCTAAAGGATGCGTACTTCCACGTGCCTATGGCAGAGGCTCTTCACAAATATCTTCGATTCCAAGTCGAACAAAAACACCTGCAGTTCATTTGCCTCCCTTTCGGTCTGACAGTCTCACCTCACGTGTTCTCCAAAGTCCTTCTGGCCGTAGTGGCTCTCATCAGAGTAAAAGGGGTACGCCTATACCACTACCTCGATGATCTCCTGGTGTTATCCCAAGACACAGGACAACTACTAGTCCACAGGGAGTTAGTTATCTCTACTCAATTTCGATTGGCTCCTAAATCTAGAGAAAAGCCATCTAGATCCAGTCCGACGTCTGGTATACTTGGGAGCCCAATTCGATACGGTGGTAAGCACCATCTTCCTTCCAGTAGAGAAGATTACGGTCATTCGGGAAAGAATCTCACTGGCCTTGGGCCCCTCACACCTAAAGGCCTCACAATGCCTCACAATGCCTGAAAATTGTAGGCACAATAATCTCTACGACCCCCATGGTCAAATGGGCACTATGGAGGTTACGCCCCTTCCAGTCGGGGCCTCTCCAGCAATGGAATTCAAGGGACATCAATCAACTGATTTACATAACTCCATTGATATGGAACAGTCTCTTCTGGTGGCTTCAACGCAGAAATCTTCTCACCTGCCACTCCATTGCCCCATCACATGGGTTACGGTCACGTCCGATGCCAGCGGTGTAAGCTGGGGAGCCCTTTGCGGGTCAGAACTTGCACAGGGCAAATGGGATGCCCGCCTTCACAACCCGGGTTCGAATGTCCTGGAACTTCGGGCCACCTGGTATGCCCTTCAATCCTTCACTCATCTCCTAATAGGGGAATCAGTATTATTAAAGATGAACAATACCACAGAAGTTTCCTACGTGAAGAGACAAAGGGGTACTCGGAGCTTCACTCTGCTCCAAGAGGTCGAACCCATCATATCCTGGGCCCAGAAAAATCTAGTGAATATTTTGGCAGTCTTTATTCCCGGGGCTCAGAACATCCAAGCAGACTTTCTGTCAATGAGTGGTCCCTCCATGCACAAACGTTCAAGTGGATCCTGTCCCTAGGAGTCGATCCCAAAGTGGATCTGCTTGCGTCCCCCTGCAACTTCAAATTAAAGAAGTACTTCACACCAGGCCATTGCAGCCAGGCCTTTGGAATAGATGCCTTGACAGGCCAGTGGAACTTCAACAGGGTATATGCCTTTCCCCCTCTTCCGATCATCCTCAAGTTCTTGCAGAGACTCCGAACGGAAGCAGTCGAGGTGGTGACGATAGCGGCTTACTGGCCGAACAGGCCATGGTTTCCCCTCCTGACCCAGCTGAGCTTCCGGGATCCGGTGCCTCTTCCCCTCAGGCCAGACCTTCTGTCTTAAGGGACAGTTCTGCACCATTGTCCAGCAGTACTGAGACTGATGGTCTGGTTCTTGAGAGGGAGAGGTTGGAACTTCTCAGGTGCGCATCAGGAGTAATTTCCACTCTCATGAGCTCAAGGAAGACGAGCACGAATAAAGTCTATGGGAGAATATGGGCCAAGTTCGTTGAATTTTCTTCTTCTACTGGCAGACTATGGAGAGACCCTGGAATCCAGGATATACTTAGTTTCCTTCAGTCCGGCCTAGATCTGTCTCTTTCCATCAGCTCCATCATGGGCCGTCCATCCTTTAATTCGACAGTTCTTTCGGGGGGCAACAAGGCTTAGGCCTCAAAGAAAACCAAGGTTCCCCAAATGGGATCTCCCTTTTGTCCTGGATTCTCTGTCTACTCTCAGTACCACAGGTTCCACTCTGCCCTCTATCAAGGAAATGTCCACCAAAGTCGCTTTCCTAGTTGCCATCTCTTCGGCCAAAAGGGTTTGCGAGATTAGTTCTCTGGGTGGTCAGGAACCTTTTCTGACTTTCTTCCTGGATCGGGTGGTCCTCATTCCTATGCTTGGCTCAAACACGAAAGTCACCTTGGTGTTTCATGAAAACTAAGAAATCGTCTTACCTACATTCAGGTCCCCGGAGTCTACAGAGGCACATCCTCTAGATGTAGACCAAATACTGAAGGAATACCTACAAGTTGATCACCTGTTCGTTTTACATTCTGACATTAACAGAGGGAAGCAAGCTTCACCCAAAACAATTGCAGCCTGGATCGTCCAGTCCATTCAACAGGCTTACAGGGCTAAGGGCTTGGCTCCTCCAGAGGCGGTGACGGCACATTCTACCAGGGGCATAGCGGCCTCTTGGGCAACAGCTCCTGATATCATCTGCAAAGTGGCCTCATGGGCCTCAATCAGTACCTTTATGTCACATTATTGCATAGAACCTGTTTCTCTTTCCTCTGTGAGCTTTGGTTTAAAAATCCTGTCAGTTGACGGGGCGAATTAATAATTAAACTCTTTTTGTTCAGCATACCCTCCCGTGTGGTTTGGCTAGTTATTTCCCACGTGTAGTCTGCCATGGAGTCTGTCAGGAAAACAGAAAATTTATTATCAAATACTTACCGTAATTTTCGTTTCCTGATGGACTCCATGGCAGACGGAGTTCCCACCCATAAAAAAAAAAAAAAAAAAAAAAAAAGAGAGAAAATGGGTCTAGAGTCGGCTAGTTACGGAACGCAGTCCTGAGCAGGTGAGCTTACTCTTATGGGTATGGGGTCCTATAGCATTGGAGAGGAGGCGGGGTTAACCCACACGTAGTCTGTCATGGAGTCCATCAGGAAAGGAAAATTATGGTAAGTATTTGATAATAAATTTACCGTTATATTGCCCAGATGTTTGGGGAAATATAAAAGATAATCTTATACCAAGTACACGGATATGAAACACGACATGCTTTAAAATTACGCACACCCATGCAGCAGCGACAAACTATATACATTTTTAAAAGCCTTTAAAAGCCTTTACAGGTTACCACTTTAGATCTACAGAGGAGATCTACTACTAGAATTACTGCCCACGATCTCACATTCGCAGTGATACCTCACATGCATGGTGCAATTGCTGTTTACATACCACACGAGACTGACACTTGTGTTTACCTTTTCACATGTGCCCGAGTGGAAAGGGGTGCTTTAATTTTTTGGTATTTTATTTTCAATTATTCATTTTGCTTTTTTTTTTACAGTGTGCCTTTTTAAAAAATTTTTTATCATTTTTATTGTTATCACAGGGAATGTAAATATCCCCTATGATAGCAATATGTAGTAACAGGTATTCTTTTTTGAAAGATTTGGATTCATGAAATGCTCGTAGCTTCTGGTTTCTTAGGCCATGCTTAGGGATGATTGGAGCTGTTCTGCTCTCGGATCAGCTCTGTGGTCAGCTGGAGGAACCACTGACTGCATTCTTGGGTTCCCCTGTGGGACAGGAGAGCCTGAGAAAACCGTGGAAGACGGTGGGGGGAAGAAGGTAGGGGGGTTCCCTCCCACTGCTTGTAAAAGCAGTCTAGTGGCTTTTACATGAAAGCTGACCACCGGCTGAAAAAAACGATACCAAGATGATACCTAAACCTGCAGGCATCATTCTGGTTTAACCACTTGCTTACTAGGCACTTAAACCCCCCTCCTGTCCAGACCAATTTTCAGCTTTTAGCGCTGTCGCATTTTGAATGACAATTGCGCAATCATAAAACACTGTACTCAAATGAAATTTTTATCATTTTTTCACAAATAGAGCTTTCTTTTTGTGGTATTTGATCACCTCTGCGGTTTTCATTATTTGTTAAAAAAATTGAAAAGACCGAATTTAAAAAAAAAAAATGTATATATTTTTTATATTTTGTTATAAAATTTTGCAAACAGGTAATTTTTCTCTTTCATTGATGTACGCTGATGAGGCGGCACTGATGGGCACCGATAGGTAGCAGTGATGGGCACTGATGGGTGGCAGTGATGGGCACTGATGGGTGGCAATAATGGGCACAGATTGCTTACACTGATGGCAGCACTGCTAGGTGGCACTGATTGGCACCACTGCTGGGCATTGATAGGTGGCACTTGTGGGCATTCATAGGTGGCACTTGTGGGCATTCATAGGTGGCACTGCTGGGCACTGGCAGGTGGCAATGACAGATGGCACTGGTAGGCTCAGATGAGGCATATATGCCTCCTTCCTCTTCGGGACCGATGTCCCTTTAACATAAGCCAGTGAGGAGGAAACGAAACCAATTACCGAGCTTTTGTTTACATCATGTGATCATCTGTCATTGGCTGACGTTTCTGTGATCATCCGAGTCTCCGTGACTCGGTGATCACAGCGCCCGCACCGCGCGCCCTGCGGGGCGTGCGGTGCGCGTGCACAGGGGAGGACGTCCCATGACGGCCTCCCGGAAATTGGGGTCCGCACTGTGGCCGTCATTCGGCTATGGCCCGGACCTCAAGTGGTTAACCATTCAAAGTCCAGAAACATGCCAGTACGTCGCTGGTCCTTGTTGGGCATATACTGTAATGTTCTTTTTTTCATGCAGCCTGTGGGTTAAATGAAAAGAGAGAACCTAACAGATTCCTCCATTCACATTGATTGATCGGTGACATGTCCAACATTAGAATACCGCCCTACATCCACCAACTTCTAATAAGCATGGGCATATATGCACCCTTCTTTTTTTTTCTTTCAGCCCATGGGCTGAGCGAAAAAAAAGAACCTAACAGATTCCTCCAGTCACATCGATCGATGTGGATGAAGAAATCTCTGCCAAGAACGAGCATACATGCACCGTTTTTTTTGCTCAGCCCATGGGCTGAACAAAAAAAAAAGAACCTAACAGATTCCTCCATTCACATTGATCGAAAAGTAAATAAAAAATATATATCCAAGGCATAAGGGCAATCTGCCCCTATGCTTCGGCATATATGCTCTGTCCACCCCTGCCCCTATGCTTCGGCATATATGCTCTTTTTTTAACTGTGGTAGTGAAATCACCGCCTACTTCACTGGAGTCACAGATTTACGAATCATGAGAGCAAACACTGTTGCTATCAGACTACTACGTACCTGACCGGCGAGTCTACTAGGGCAGAGGGTAGGCTCTCTTATGCGTCCGACTCACGGCCCCTGGTAGAGTATACAGGAGGCACAGGAGTGCGGAGTGGTATGGGAGCCTGGTAATAGAGTCCAGATGCTGGTAGGAAGACAGTCCTAGGGTAGCAAGGTGAGAGCTGGAACACAGGCAGACGGGAGCTGAGCAGGAGCTGAGCAGGGAGGTCCAGATACAGGCAGGGTTCGGCAACAGGCGGGCAGCGAAGTACAGTGGAGAAGGCAAAAGTGTAGTCAAAACAGGCCAGAGGTCAGGTGCGGGCAGAGTTCAGAGGAGTCCAGGAAGCAAGCCAGGTTTGTCAGGAGATCAAGGCACAGGCACAGGAAACAGGAACAAGGCACGGAAGAGCTGTTGATCAGGCAGCACTGAGCAGAGAGTGTGGCTGACCTAAATAGGCAGATTGGTGCCAAACGGTGCATGTGCGCGCGCACCAACGCGCACAGGCATGCGCACATGCCCCCACGCGTGCACCCACACATCGGCACGCACACCAGCATCCACCAGATGAGGCACACCAGCGCTCATAGGAACACGCGCCCGAGCGCCAACGCGCACCCCAGGGCCAGCCGGATTGCACACACCAGTGCCTACAGGAGCACGCACACCAGGGTGAGCGGGAACGCGCGCGCCAGCGTGCCCTGGTGCACCCCAACGCACACCACGGTGAGCAACACCATGTCCACCAAGGTAACCTCTCTGACAGTGCCCCCTCCTCAAGGGAAGCCTCCGGATGCCCAGCTGGGCCAATCTGGTTGCATGGGAATTTTTGAAAGCTTGTAACAGTTCCTTGGCATGAAGGTTACTCTCGGGCTCCCAGGAGTTATCCTCGGGTCCATACCCCTTCCACTTAATAAGGTATTGGGTTTGGTTGCGCCTCCTTCTGCAATCCGGAATTGCTTCAATTTCAAATTCTTCCTCATTGTCGATCATGACAGGTTCGGGCAGGCTGGTGCTACAGACAGTAAAGGGATTAGAGGCAACTGGTTTCAGTAGAGACACATGGAAAACCGGGTGCACTTTAAAAGAGTCAGGCAAATCAAGTTCATATATAACATTGTTAACCTTCCTCCTCACCGGAAAAGGACCCATGAATTTAGGCCCCAGTTTTCTAGAAGGTTGCCAGGTTCCAAGATGTGTTCCCCACGTCTCTTCTTGTCAAACATCTTCTTGTAATAAGCCTGGGACTTGGCCATGGTTTCTTGCAGAAGTTTGTTATTAACGGAGAAGAACTCCAAGGTTTCTGAAACTGCTGGTATGGTGCAATCGGGTATTGAACTAGGCAAAAAGGATGGATGAAAACCATAGTTGGCGAAGAATGGTGTTTGATTGATGGCAGAGTGCAGAGAGTTATTGTAAGAGAACTCCGCAACAGGTAACAGAGAGACCCAGTCATTCTGGGAGAAGGCAGAGAAACAACGGAGATATTGCTCCAAAGTTTGATTGGTTCTTTCCGTTTGGCCATTCGTCTGGGGATGGTAAGCCGAAGAGAAAGCTAGTTCAATTTCAAGGGAACCACACAGGGCCTTCCAAAACCTGGAGGTAAACTGGACACCTCGATCTGAGACAATATTTGCTGGAACCCCATGCAACCTTACGATCTCTTTAATGAACATCTTCACTGTTTCCATGGCTGAGGGTGTACCCTTCATTGGGAGAAAATGTGCCATCTTGGATAGTCTATCTACTACGACAAAGATGGTAGAAAAACCTTCTGATGGGGGGAGTTCCATGATGAAGTCCATCGAAATCATCTTCCACGGTCTCTCAGGAATGGGTAAGGGTTTCAATAGCCCCCAAGCTCTTGTACTGCAGCTCTTACTTCGGGCACAAGTATGACAGGACTCCACATCGTTTTTACAATCATTGACCAGTTGTAGCCACCAGAAAGTACGTTGTACCAACTCGGCTGTGTTCAGGGCCCCAAAATGACCCGCCAGCTTATGGTCATGGCAAAGCTCCAGTACCGGCACCCTTAAGTCTTTAGGGACCACAATCTTGCCTTTGTGCCAAAGCAAACCATCCCTCAAGTTGATTTCAGCAGACTGGGGTATTCCTATAGAGGCCAGTCTTATCTTAGAGACCAGATCCCCTTGAAGGAGCAAAACATTTCCAGCAGGAAGGATAGTGTCAGGAGGTACAGTCTTCTTGGAGTCATGGAACATGCGGGAAAGAGCATCTGGCTTGATGTCTTTAGAGCCGGGTCTGTAAGTAATGTGAAATTGAAAGCGGGAAAAGAAGAGTGCCCATCTAGCTTGTTGTGGTCGTAGTCTCTTGGCGGATCTCAGGTACTCCAAATTTTTATGATCGGTATAAATTAAAATGGGATGTGCAGCACCCTCCCGTAGATAGTGCCACTCCTCCAGAGCTGTTTTGATGGCCAGAGGTTCCCGGTTTCCCACGTCATAGTTCCTTTCGGACATAGAGAGTTTGCGTGAGAAGAAGGCTATCGGAAATAGGAGAGCCTTGGCACCTTGTCGTTGGGAGAGCACTGCTCCTACAGCAATTTCTGAGGCATCAACCTCCAAAACGTATGGCAGGGCAGGGTTAGGATGTTTCAAAATGGAGGCTGAGGTAAATAGTTCTTTAAGTTTCTCAAAAGCCTATTGCGCCCTGGGAGTCCAGCAGAATCGGGTTCCCTGCTTAGTTAATTCAGTAATGGGTGTGATGATTTTAGAAAAGTCTTTGATGAATTTCCGATAAAAGTTGGAAAACCCGATAAAGCGCTGAATCCCTTTTTGGCTATGGGTGCAGGCCAGTTCAGGATGGCAGACACCTTTTGAGGGTCCATCTTGGTGCCTTCGACTGAAATGATGAGACCCAAAAATTGGATACATTGGAGTTTGAACTCGCATTGGTCGAGTTTAGCATACAGTCCATGTTGCCTAAGTCGAGCAAGGACATTCCGAGCGTACCTGCGGTGGTCAGTCAGTGAAGAGGAAAAAATTAGGATATCATCAAGGTAGACAATAACATACAGATCCAGGTAGTCACGAAAGATATCATTAACGAAGTGTTGGAACGTTGCTGGTGCATTGCAGAGACAGAAGGGCATAACGAGGTACTCGAAATGACTGAAGCGAGTACGGAAAGCGGTCTTCCACTCGTCCCCTTCTCAGATACGGATTAAATTATAAGCTCCGCGGAGATCCAGTTTCGTGAAAACCGTTGCAGTTCCAATCTTTGGAACAGTTCAGGCACCAGAGGTAGCGGATAACGTTTTTTAATCGTTATTTTATTCAACTCCAGATAATCAATGCACAGGCAAAGGGAGTGGTCCTTCTTTTCCACAAAAAATATACCGGCACCGGCCGGGGAGGTGGACAGGCGGATGAATCCCTTCTCCAGATTCTCATCAATATATTTCTTTAATGTGTCTAGCTCCTGCTCAGTTAATGAGAAGATCCTCCCGAAAGGCACCTCTGTTCCGGGTAAAAGTTCTATTGAGCAGTCATAAGGTCTGTGCGGGGGAAGGGTCTCTGCTCCCTTTTTGCTAAATACATCTGAGAAGTCCTGGTAGGGTTCTGGGATAGATTGGTGTAGCTCCGTATCTGAATTTAAGCAGAGAAGTTGAGAAGTCTTACTGATTGTTCCCTGCAGACAATGCTGTTGACAGTACTCGGAGAGGAACTCAATTTTCCCTGTAGCCCAATTAATACGGGGATTATGGGCTTGTAGCCAAGTCATTCCCAGGATGATAGGGAAGAGAGGAGAGGAGATAGCATCCAGGCAAAGAAGTTCTTGGTGATGAGGACCCATGGTAGCTAGTAGAGGGATGGTCTCCTGTATGACAGGACCAGAACTGAGGGCGGAACCATCTGCAAAGTGTACAGCAAACCCTTGGGAAGCCCCCTGAGGACTGGTGGGTGAGGACAGAGCCTGGACTTGTTCCTCCAATCTTGAATAACCTTCCTGTAGGCCTTTTACCGCTTGGGTAAGGCCCGCCAGATGTCTGCAGCCTCCATGGGGGAAGCCCCCTGCCTGGACTCGGTCATGGCTGCCTGATACTATCAGACTACTACGTACCTGACCGGCGAGTCCACTAGGGCAGAGGGTAGGCTCTCTTACGCGTCCGACTCGCGGCCCCTGGTAGAGTATAGGCACAGGAGGCACAGGAGTGCGGAGTGGTATGGGAGCCTGGTAATAGAGTCCAGATGCTGGTAGGAAGACAGTCCTAGGGCAGCAAGGTGAGAGCTGGAACACAGGCAGACGGGAGCTGAGCAGGAGCTGAGCAGGGAGGTCCGGATACAGGCAGGGTTCGGCAACAGGCGGGCAGCGAAGTACAGTGGAGCAGGCAAAAGAGTAGTCAAAACAGGCCAGAGGTCAGGTGCAGGCAGAGTTCAGAGGAGTCCAGGAAGCAAGCCAGGTTTGTCAGGAGATCAAGGCACAGGCACAGGAAACAGGAACAAGGCACGGAAGAGCTGTTGATCAGGCAGCACCGAGTGTAGCTGACCTAAATAGGCAGATTGGCGCCAAACGGCCACGCGCGCGCACCCGCACACCGGCACGCACACCAGCACGCACCGGGTGAACGTGCCCGAGTGCTGGCGTGCACACCAGGGCCAGCCAGATCGCACACACCAGTGCCTACAAGAGCACGCACACCAGGGCAAGTGGGAACATGCGCGTCAGCGTGCACCGGCGCACACCACGGTGAGCAACACCATGTCTACCAAGGTAACCTCTCTGACAGTTGCTGTCAAATTAAATAGAACCGTGCTGCAGCTAAATGGCATGCCTGCAAACCAAATAATGGTTAACAATAAAACATTACATTATAACAGTAGGACAGATACCTGCAAAGCAAACATGATAAAACACAGTAACAATAAAATATTACAGTTAAGCATAAAATACAGTAAAACAGAGCAGAACAATGGAGGGAGAGAAGAACAATAAAACAACAACTATTTTTTTATTTTTTATTTTTTTTTCTCTTTTTTCTTTTTTTCTCTTTTTTTACACTTTTATTGTAACTATAAACGCTCCAGCTTAAGGTCTCTCAAAATGCAATGGCCATCTAACATCTTTCAAAACCCGGTGTAAGTGTGCCCTAGGACTGTGCCGTGCTGTACCCTATGCTAATACTCAACTAGTGTATGGTAGCAATGGAATATTTACTGATGCAAAAACCAGGTTGGTCAGGACTGGAGGGACAATAATAATGGGTTTCATGCCTATATCTGCTTTTTCTACAGACGCGACATCTTCTTTGGGGTGATCTTTTGGTAGGGGTACCAGGAAGGACAACCGGAAAATGCCTCTCATGCAGCCGGCTTACTGCATTTGCATTGGGAAGTTGGGCCACAGCACCGTCTTGAAACAGATAGGCTGTGATGATCTCTTCCTGGAATTTTAGGAAGGATCCAGTTCGTCCTCATGCTTTGTATAACACATAAGCGTTCAGCAGAGCCAATTGAAATAAGTATACAGACACTTTTTTATACCAGCGTCTGGCCTTACGGACAATTAAGTACGGCACCATCATCTGGTCATTGAAGTCCACCCCTCCCATGTTAGGGTTGTATTCGTGGAAACAGAGGGGCTTCTGGAAAACACCAGTCGCCCTTGGAAATTGGACTGTCGTATCTGCGGGAATGGAAGACAGAATAAAAACATTCCGTGTGTCCCTCCACTTCACTGCAAGCATTTTATTACACTTCAAGCAGGCTCTCCCCGCCGTCTAAGTCAGGAATCTACAAGCCATTGGGGGAAGCCCAACTAAAAAGTGGCAGGCTTGTGTAATAATTGTCCACATACAAGTGGTACCCCTTTCCAAATAAGGGTAACACCAAGTTCCAAACAATCTTACCGTTGCTCCCTATGTAGCCTGGGCAGTTGTGGGACTCCACGTGACTACCTTTTCTCTTGTAAACCAGAAAACTATATGTCTAGCCTGTGGCCCTGTCACAGAGCTTATACATCTTGACCCTATATCTGGCACACTTGCTGAGGAGAAACTGTTTGAAAGCAAGGCGGCCAGAATATTTAATCATGGACTTATCAACGCAGACAACTTGATGGGGAATAAACAAGGCTGCAAACTGTTGGTTGAAGTGGTTTACGATGGTGCAAAATTTGTGCAGCCGATCGTATTCATGGTCACCCCGAGGACGACAGAGGCCATGGTCATTGAAATGCATGAATCTAGTATCTCGTATCTAGTCCTGGTCATTGAAGCAGAGAACATGGGCATATGGTGTATTGGGTCAGTGGACCAATATGATTGCAACTCACTCTTTTTAGTAATGCCCATGAGGAAGGATAGGCCCAGAAAGGTCTTAAATTTAAGAACCATTATAGGTTTCCAGGCAAATTCTCTAGCAAGGGTCAAATTTGGATTTGCGGCGATAAATTTACTAGCGTATAAATTGCTTTGGTCCGCAATAGATCTGTGAAGATTTTCCATGATAAACAGCTCTTAAAAGCCAAGGGTACTAAAATCCGCTTTTTCCACCTGAATTCTGGGTTGGCCAGTGAATGGGGGAAGTACGGGTGCTGCAGAAGTGGTGGGCTGCCAATCAGGATTCGCAAATGCAGCGGGAAGGGCACTAAGGGCTCTATGGGGCCTGTCTTTAAATTATTGGTGGCTGCGGAGCACTACTTGTGCTAGCCACCGCACCAGGTGGAACTGCACTTATGGGACTTGCCACGTCACCAAGTGATACTGCAGTGCTGCTTTGTCTACGACCAGGATGTACTAGGCCTCTGCTTGCCAGCTCACCAGAAGGTTGAGTGGTACTATTACTGGCTCTCTGCTCCATACGAGACCGAGTTGAAACTCAGCAACAGAAGAACGGGGTCCGGTACACCTGACCTTAGCAGGGACCACTACTCCATCATGAGAGCTATCTGTCAGAGTGCCGCTGCTCTCTACGGGTTCGTATACTGAGCCTGAATCTGACAGTGAGGCTTCCCCTTCGCTCTCATCTGTCATGCTCAGCAACGTGTAGGCCTCTTCACTACTGTACTAAATATATAGATACAGCTAGTACGACTCACAGGTAAAAGAGCAACTGGTTGTCACAAAAAAATTAACTGTTAGCGTTAGCAGGGATCAGGCATGACTCTGCTAATGCTGCTTTTGTGTGCTGTGTTTTGTAAGTGACAGTGATCTATTGATACTGCACTTGGGTGGGCTGGGCTGGGCTGGGCAGAGGGGCTAAACGCAGGTGCTGGCAGGTGTCTGAGCTGATCCTGCTAACGGCACATTTTTGGGTACACTATACTACTGGGGACGCTAGTATAGATCTGATCAGATCAAAGATATTGATCCGTTCAAACACTATACTAGTAAGGGAGGTGTATGGTATGTGCGTGTGTGTTAGCGCTACTGGCAAATTAAGGGTTAAAATCTGATGCTGTCTGGGATTGAAGCTAACTGACACTGATACCTAACTGGCACTAACTAGCTAACCCATGACACTAATACAGTGATCAGAAAAAAGATCTGTACACTATACTAATGCCAGAGTGACAGGGAGTGAAAGGGTTAACTCGGGGTGATCAAGGGGTTAAAGTTTTATTAGGGACTTTATGGTGGGTACTATTTTATAAGTGTCTGACTAAAGGAAAAACACCCAAACAGTTGGCACCTCATCCCAAATAGTCATGTATTTCAAATAGGGAGGAAGGAGGGGATTGTCACGGTGCTTATGGATACTAATTGAAACCAATATATTAAAAAATATACGTTTAATAAGATTACACTTAAAAAACAGAGCCATTTGTTCAAAGGTATTCAGCATTTCAACAAAAAGTAGTGCATCTTGTCCTTACTGGATATAATTCATCTTATACCCCAGTCACCCTCCACCCCATCCTATGAATATATTTGTTTTTAAGTCTTATACTTTTTCCTTTTGTTGCACTTCCTAGCCTGGTCTTATTGTGCCATCTGTGGCTGCACAGGGCTCATTTCCCCTTTGGTTGGTTGGTCCCTTCTTGGCGGTGGTCCGCCCTGGGAGATTTGAATCGTCAAAGGCACCTTTTGATTCATATATGCCCTGATGAATCTGTTAGGCGAAACAAGTCAGGCTAATATAAGAATATGAATTTCCTGTTTCAATTGAACACTCGCCACATGACCACTTTCATCATGAAATGCTGTATACCTTTGAACAAATGGCCCTGTTTGGTTTTTAACTGTAATCTTATTAAACTTATACTTTTTTTATATATTGGTTTCCATTATTATCTGTAAGCACCGTGACAATCCCCTCCTTCCTCCCTATTTGAAATATATGGTGGGTACCCTAAACCTACCTGGGAATACTGCTAACTTCCCTAACGCTGTTTAGAGTCACAAGTAATATGAATACAGTGATCAGAAAAGACATCTGTACACTATACTAATGCCACTGTGACTGGGGTTGAAAGAGTTAACTAAGGGTGATGAAGTGGTTAAAACCTTTATTATGGAATATATGAGGGTACCCTAAACTTACCTGGGCCTACTACTAACTGTCACTAGCTGCCCTAATGCTGAATAATGTCACAAGTGACACCAGTACAGTGATCAGTGAAAAATCTGAAAACTGCACTTGGTGGCACTGTGACAGGGAGTGAAAGGGTAAACTGGGGGGTGATCAGGGGTGATTGGGGGATGAAAAGTGTGCCTATGTGTCCTGGTGTTAGTGTAGTCCTTGGTGTACTCACAATAGATGTCTTCTCCTCTCTCACTGGAACCGAAAAGGGCTCCACGAGGGGTGATGACATCACTTCCTCTGCCTGCGTTTACATTACACAGGCAAGGGACAGTCTCTCATTCGCCAAAACCGATCATCAGGTCCAGGCCAGAAATCATTGGCCGGGGCCTGTAGATCGATCGGTTATGTAAGGAATCGGATCACCATGGGCACAGCACGCGCACGCCCCCTACCCGCGGGCATGAGTGCCGTACCGAGCAAGCACCGTACCGATAACTGCAGGGGCGGGTCGGCAACTGGTTAAAGCCTAGTACACACTAGTAGTTTTTTTTTTTCATTCAACCAAGCAGGGCTAAACAAACAAAAACTGACAGGTCGGGAGGAGCCGCTGTACTAACTATCCAAAGTTAATACAGCGATCTCCCCTGCTGTTCTATTGTGTTCTGACAGGGGGCCACTGTTGAGAGTGTTGATCAGGGGCAGATCATTTTTTTTTCAGGCATGCCTCTTTGGCAGAAGCCAATGGAATGGCTGGCTTCTGTCAGACCTACTGCAGTACACAGAATGTTGGTCGGTTTCTATTGGACCAGCATATGCCGCCCACCATTCGGCCCATGTGTACTAGGCTTTAGTCTTGAGGCTTGTTCACAGTCATTTACACTTTGCATCAAAAGAAAGTAATCTACATAGAATGTCTTTTGTTACAGATGCAAATGCCCCCCAAGGTAAATACAAATCATTTTTCTAGGGCACTACTAAATGTATCCCAAAATGGTATTACACAGGGTGGCTTTGAACCTCCTCTTCTGGTGTCCCCCCCCCCCCCGCTGGCACTCCAGGATCCTCCTCTGTGTCTGCCTCCCATAGCAAACACTTGCTGTGGGGACATATGTGCAAGTTCAATCCAGAGCTGGTCTGCATGTGTCTACTGGGCTCTGCTCACAGGATTTAAATGACAGCAGCAGGAGCCAATGGCTCTCATTGCTGTCTCCATTTACTGTGGGGAGAGAAAGAGAGCAGTGCTGCTGCTCTTGTGCACCATGCTTGATTGAGATCTGGCTCAGGTAAGTATTTTTTTTTACCTTAATGCAGAGAATACCTTAAGGTAAAAAAAAAAAAAAAATGCCTTTAGGACCACTTCAACAGAGACTATTTATGAGGACAGATGGACCAGTGGCAGTTAGGAATTTAAGTATTTCTGGGTACAGCGTGTCCATTTTAGGTTTAATTTACTTAGGGAAAATATACTACGCACTGCTCCAGAGCTTAGTAAATGAGGTAAAGCTTCACTTTGCAAAGAATACTCAATCACATGCAAGGAAAATAAAAAACAGCATTTTTGTTTGCACTTGATTGGATGATAGAAACCAGAGCTTCCCTCATTTCAGAGCTTCCCTTCAGATCTAGAGCAAATGCACTTAAAGTGCATTTGCAGTGCACAGTATATTTGCCTTTCATAAATTAACCTCCCCATGTTTACTTTTTCATTTCTGGTCAGTTGTGGATAACATTATCGATAAAATTAGGGGAGAAAGGGTGCAACGGTTACCAAGAAGAGTCAAACTGAAAGTTTACAAAAATATTGTATTTCTGATAGATTTTTAATTTTATAGCAGGGGCTTATGCTGGTTCTGAGTAGCATAGTTTGTGACAAAAAGAATTGTATGTGTTTAAAGTGGGGTCATTAGCGTGGCCGACCGGAGCTGTAGATGGACGCCTGATACCACAGCTCGTCTCACAGGGGAGATATAGCAACCACTCAGGCCGCACAGAGAAGCTCATCCAGTGCCATCCTAGCCTCCAAGACACCGGGGACCATGGCCAGCACATCTAGGAAGAGAAACCCGGAATATCAACCAAAAAAACTCACTGAATTCTCCTACAAGCCGGCGGAGCAGGTCAGTGATATCCAAGATGGCGCCGGCCATGCCGCGCCGCGGGACTCATACACGGATCTGCCGGACGAATTCCTGGCAGATCCGGCTACATCAGACCCCCCCAGCCTTACCCCCTCACCCCCCGGAGGGTGACACCCTCATGAATAGCCCTGCTAAGGCTAAAATGAGGCTCGATGCGCCGCCGCAGCGGCCGCCCATCCCACAAATTGAGGCCCAGGCTTTCAACTCCCTTCTCAACAACCAGGCCCTACACTCATCCATGGCAGCTTTCCCCACCTCAGGCCAGCCTGTTATGGATACCACATTAAAGGACATGCTGCTCTCACTGCAGACCTCCCTTATGACAGATCTCTCCTCACTGTTTGCAAAAATCTCCTCAGACATACACTCAATGGATGACAGAGTGACATGCATTGAAAATGATATGAGTGACTGCACTTCCAAAGTGAATGAGGTCATGGATGTATGTGCTGATATGAGAGAAGAACAGACATGGATGCGCGCCAAGCTGGCCGATTTAGAGGACAGATCTCGCAGGAACAATATCAAACTGCGCGGAGTCCCTGAATCCATACTACCTGCAGATCTACCTCGCTATGCGAAAGAAATGATGCATGTCATAGTCCCAGAAGCATCCCCCAGGGACATAATCATCGACAGAATACACAGAATAGCCAAGCCATCCCACCTAGCTGCCTCCATCCCCAGAGATGTCTTGATGAGGGTCCACTTCTTCCATGTCAAAGAAAAACTCCTGCTGGGGGTCAAAAATAAGTCACCACTGCCTGCTCCGTACACGGGAATTCAATTTTTCCCGGATCTATCCAAATATACTCTCCAACAAAGAAGAAACCTAAACCCAATAACCAAAGGGCTTCAAAACCACAAAATACCATACAAATGGCGGTATCCAGCAACTATCCTGGTCACTAGAAATGGGCAATCCCACGTCATACATGACCTGCACAAAGGCCTACACCTCCTCCACAACTGGGGAATAATTCTGGAACCCCCCAAGAGCCCACCAACTCGCACCGGCACATCTCAGGCCCGCAGCCGCATGGATCACCACCCCAGCTGAGGTGGCTTCACAATTAATACCGTAATAGGCCTAACTACGGTACAGCACATCCCCTGGAGTTAGACGAATTGTTCCACTGATTACTCAGCTCCTCTCGTTACTAACTGTTTAAACCCCCATTTAGAGGTTGAAGCGGTGTGATACACCTCCTCTACGTCTCTTTTTTCACTTTTTGCAAAGTTACCTTTTCAGCGGTTTGCTCATTGGCACTGTATCGTTAACTGTCATTAACATTTTGCTCTATCTGCAGCTCTATTATCCTCCCTCTACCGGCTCCAGCGACAGACCACCATCCACCAACTGCTACAGTCACCAAGCTCCTCCGGCAAGTAAACCAGGTCGTCTAACTGTAAGTGACTTCCCTCACCAACCTACCTACACCTCCCAACACCATGCCACTAAATTTATTATCGCTTAATGCTAAAGGCCTGAACCATCCAGCCAAACGCCACTCTCTTTGGAAATCTGCCAATGCTCTACAGAGCGACATCTTGTGTATTCAAGAGACACATCTGATAAAATCAGACTCTCCACTATGCACCAATCGTCAGTTCCCACATATCTTCCATGCCTGTCACTCCACCAAATCCAAAGGCGTCATGATAGCAATAAAAGACACAGTGGACTTCCAACTATCCCAGATGCTAATTGATCCTGAAGGTCGCTACTTAATTTTAGTATGCTCCATCAACAAAGTCTTTTATACCCTTTCCAACATTTATGCACCGAACTCCAACCAAAAGAAATTCCTTCATAAGGTTCTACGTCTAATCAAGCAGATAAAAAAAGGACACCTAATCCTATGTGGGGATTTCAATATTGCTCCTGATGTCGCCATGGACACTACGTCTCCGGCGAAGAGGCGTATATCGCCACTGAAAAATCTTTTGTCCTCACAGGAACTATTTGATGTATGGCGATGCCACCACGGCTCAGAAAAGGACTATACCTACTATTCTCACGTGCATAATTCGTATTCGCGAATTGATCTATTTGTCACAGACAAGTGGCTCCTTCAGAATATATGCAAATCTGAAATCCACGCCACAACATGGTCAGACCACGCCCCAATATCTATTACTATCTCAGATTCCACTCCACAACGCAACACATTCCTGTGGCGAGCAAACAATTTTATACTACAAAATGAAAAATACACAACAGAAATCTCCAACCTTCTCACTGAATTTTTTTCTATAAACAAAGGCACAGTGTCTGACCATGGGGTGGTTTGGAGTGCCCACAAGGCCTACATTAGAGGTATGTTAATTAAAATGAGCTCCCTTCACAAAAAAAAGAGGACGCAGCGTTTAGATGAACTAACAACCCAAATCACCTCCCTAGAACAACAACATAAAGCCAACCCACAACCCCCACAAACCATCCAATTATTGAATCTACGGCAAGAACTGAAAACCTTGCTCCTCCACTCATTTGAATACCTCCAGCGTAAGTTAAAAGCCACTTCCTACGCCACCTCCAACAAGGCAGGTAAAAATCTAGCTTTGAAACTCAGAGGCAGAAGACTCAAGTCTAAAATCTCTCAGATTATCCACCCCCACACGAATATCCCCCAGTCCAATCCTCAGGAAATAGCTAACGCTTTCAGCGATTACTATAGCGACCTTTACAACTTAAAACGCGATGCTAGCACACCGCAACCAACATCAGCCGAGATCAACCATTTTCTCCAATCTATTCAATTACCCACCCTAACAGGCACTCAACTAGATAATTTAAATAAGCCCTTTACAGAGCAGGAAGTCCAGACATCAATTGATTCCCTACCTAATGGGAAAGCCCCAGGTCCTGACGGCCTAACAGCCGAATACTACAAACAGTATTCCCCACAGATAGTCCCACACATTACTGAGCTATTTAACAACGCTGCCTCCTCTTCCAATTTTCCGACTGACTACTTGAATGCACTAATAGTTACGATTCCCAAACCAGGGAAAGACCCAGACTCCCCCAAAAACTTTAGACCAATATCCCTACTCAACCTTGACCTGAAAATTTACGCTAAGACAATCGCCACACGCCTTTTAGATATTATACCCACCCTCATACATAGAGACCAGACAGGATTCACCAAAGGAAGACAGGCACCAGATGCCACCAGAAGAATGATCAACCTGATCCACCACGCAGAATCCACCGGAACGCCTTCTCTGCTCTTGTCCTTGGATGCAGAGAAGGCGTTCGACAGGGTTCACTGGACCTACCTAGAATTGGTCCTTCAGAAATTTGGTTTCAGAGACCACATCCTTAGAGCCATACTAGCTATGTATACCACCCCTTCGGCCCAAGTATTCACGGAAGGTATGCTTTCAAAACCATTCCCAATCACAAATGGAACGCGTCAAGGATGCCCCCTGTCCCCACTCATCTTCAATTTATTAATGGAACCTCTAGCACAGCACATTAGATCCAACACTACAATATCCGGAATACAAATAGGTCCCGTCACCCATAAAATTAGTCTCTTCGCGGACGATGTTATCTTAATACTCACTAATCCCACAACATCACTAGCAGAAGTACAATCCACATTAAACTGGTTCAGTAAAGTATCGTACTATAAATTAAACACATCCAAATCCTCCATTCTAGACATCAATATAGATGCCACCACTAAGAACTTACTCCAGGCACAATACTCCTTCACATGGGCAGACAAAGAAATCACATACCTGGGAATCCAACTCCCGAAAACGACAAAGAATTTATACTCATCTAACTTTCTCCCACTCCTTCACAAAATCACAACTGATTCACAACAAATCACAAAGCACGAGCTCTCATGGTCGGGGAGGCTGGCAGCCTTCAAGATGACATGTCTACCTCAAATATTATACTACTTCCGAACACTACCAATCCCCATTCCCGCCTCGTTCTTTAAGTCTCTCCAATCACTCTTTACCAAGTTTCTTTGGAACGGGAAAAAGCCCAGATGCGCACACGCCAAATTAATTAAACACAGACTAGCGGGAGGCACAGGATCCATAGATTTCAGAGACTACTACCTAGCGGCCATACTCGCACAACTCCCAGAGTGGTTCCAACCCACAACTCAATCTCTTTGGGCCCAGATAGAAAATTCCTCACTAGTACGCCCAAACCTAAAAAACTGGTTAATGAGTATCCCTCTGGGCTCGTATGTCTCACCCTCCATCTCCCCGACAGTGAAGGCCTCAGTCTACGCCTGGGAAAAAATGCTCGCCCTCTCAGAATGCACCCCCCCCAACACACACCTCCATATTCCCCTGGAGTCACTACATCATTTATCACCTGACCTCAGAATCTCCAACTGGTCCATCAATGGAATACACTCGATACACCTCCTACTACAAGGAAACCAAATTAAATCCTTCTCCCAACTACAAACAGAATACAATCTGCCAGACGGGGAAAGATTTACATTCCTTCGTATACATCACTGCCTAAGTAAACTTCCTCGCCCCCATTACAACATCCCTCAAAAATCCTGGCAATTCCTCACAAACCCCACTCCAAAGCCCAAAGGTATATCCTACTTCTACACCCTGCTACAAGGGAAAAGATCCTTTACTAAGTTGATCCCCCATTACCAATGGGAAAAAGATCTTAGCAGTACCTTCTCTGACGCACAATGGCAACTGGCTCTCAAGTCCACTTACAAAGTAACCCAATGTTCATCACTCTGGGAACTCACCCAAAAAATCTCGCTCCGCTGGTACTTAACCCCAGTAAAGTTAGCTACCTTCCACTCCCACACTCCCATGACTTGCTGGAGATGCAAAGCATCTAGAGGAGACATGATTCATATTTTCTGGACATGCCCCCTCATCCGAAAATTCTGGTTAGACACGTTTGCTCTGATAGCCAACATTACAAAGTGCCCTATCCCACCCTCACCAGAATTGGCGCTTCTAAATTTAACCATAGAAAACATACCTGGACCTCTCAGACACACAATAACTCATATTCTCTTGGCTTCCAGACTCAATATAACACGGAACTGGAAGTCAGATATACCACCAAACATAACACAAACCATTGACCTGGTATCACTACACTTCAGCTACGAAATGATAGTGGCTACCAGCAATGGTCGAGTCACACAAGCCAGTAAACAATGGTCTCCCTGGACTAACTGGACTAATGCTGCACCCCAAACCCAGACTCCCAAAACTCAACCCTAGACCTTCTTGACCGAGCAATCTGTTTACCTTATCTTAGGCATGCGAGTTACATCTCGACTACTATAGAAATTTAACACCTTATCACAACTGGAAACTCTCTGCACCTAACAAAGTCCACGTGGGAGCCGCTCTCCCCTTGCAACACAAAGAGATCCCAAGAGGGGTGTTGCGAGGGGAGAAGAGGCCCTAAATGCAAAGTAATGAAACCATAATACAGCGAAATAAGATACCCATGACCATCTGAGCGCGCTCAAACCAATGACAAACTGCTGACTTTTATGTATAATGCCTGCTTGCAAATTTTTGTTGTTTTATTTCTAGTTATACTCTACGTTGTTGCACGACGTACAATCTCTCAATTGTACTCTGTATTTCTCTGCAAAAACCAATAAAATAATTTGAAAGAGAGGGACTGAATGGCGGGTGGTTGACGGATGGAGCGGGGGACAAGCTGGTAGACTCACTTGAGACTATTGACATCGCTTACACATTTTACTGACAATAGCATGGGGTGTGTCTGCCTGTTTGTCGCCTGCTCCGTCTTTTGACCACCTGTCATTTGGTCTTTTACTACCAAAAAAAAAAAAAAAAAAAAAAAAAAAAAGTGGGGTCATTAGATACATATGTGTAGGGCACTATACTCTTTTGCTGCGTACACACGATCGATTTTTCCAATGAGAAATGTTCGATGGGAGCTTGTTGTCGGAAATTTCGACCATGTGTAAGCTCCAATGGACATTTTCTGTCGGAATTTCCGACAAAAACAAAATTTGGGTTCTGGATCTCAAATTTTCCCACAACAAAATCCATTGTCGGAAATTCTAATCGTGTGTACACAATTCTGACACACAAAGTTACATGCATGCTCGGAATCAAGCAGAAGAGCCTCACTGGCTATTGAACTTCATTTTTCTCGGCTCGTCGCACGTGCTGTACGTCACCATGTTCTTGACATTCGAAATTTCCAACAACATTTGTGTAACCGTGTGTATGCAAGACAAGTTTGAGCCAACATCCGTTGGAAAAAAACATGGATTTTGTTTTTGGAATGTGCGATCATGTGTACGCGGCATTACAGTACAGCCATAGGCAGAGTTTTTTTCATGAATCCAGAACTGTATAAAACCTTAACATCATATGAGCACCTCCTTTAGTGTATAAGCCAAAAACAACCACTAAAGGACAAGTATTGTGAGACTTTTAAGTATTAAACTCATTTAATGCAATTGTTAAATTGTTAAAAATCTATTTGTTTTTATTAGCTTATAAGTATAAAAACCAGCGCATTTGATCGGTGACTGGCAGTCCCTGTAGACAGAGGACATGTTAAGATTGTTTGGAAAAAGCCCTCACCCACATTAGTGTTCAAGGCAACCAAACAAGAGGGCTATACTGTATGTGTCTGTTATAGATCTCTTAAAAAAATCCCAAGAAATTCTTTAAGTATATAAACAGTAAAAAAGGGAGGACAGACCATATTGGCCCCATAAAGAATGAGGAAGGACATCTGGTTACAAAGGATGGGAAGATGGCGAAGGTATTGAATTTATTCTTCTCCTCAGTCTACACGAGGGAATCGGGGGGAGGGGCTTCACTAACCAAAACTGCAGTGTTTGTCCTCATGACACATCACAGGAAGCACCCTCATGGCTGACAGAGGACAGAATTAGAAATAGACTTGGGAAACTTAACATTAACAAATCACCGGGACCAGATAGCTTGCACCCGAGGGTACTTAGGGAACTCAGTCAAGTAATTGCCAGACCATTGTTCCTAATTTTTACTGACAGTCTACTGACTGGAATGGTACCAGCTGATTGGAGAAAAGCCAATGTAGCACCAATATTTAAAAAAAAGGCCATAACACATCCCTGGGAATTACAGACCAGTTAGCCTAACATCAATAGTATGCAAGCTCTTGGAGGGGATGATAAGGGACTATATACAAGATTTTAGTAATGAAAACGGTATCATCATTAGTAGTAATCAGCATGGATTCATGAAGAATCGTTCTTGCCAAACCAATCTATTAACCTTCTATGAGGAGGTGAGCTGCCATCTAGATAAAGGAAGGCCCGTAGACGTGGTGTATCTGGATTTTGCAAAAGCATTTGACACAGTTCCCCATAAACGTTTACTATACAAAGTAAGGTCCATTGGCATGGACCATAGCGTGAGTACATGAATTGAAACTCCCAGTGTTCTGTGCTGGGACCAGTCCTGTTTATTTTGTTCTTAAATGACCTGGAGGATGGGGTAAACAGCTCAATCTCTGTATTTGCAGATGGCACTAAGCTAAGCAGGGCAAAAACTTCTCCGCAGGATGTGGAAACCTTGCAAGAAGATCTGCACAAATCAATTGGGTGGGCAACTAAATGGCAAATGAGGTTTAATGTAGAAAAATGTAAAATAATGCATTTGGGTGGCAAAAATATGAATGCAATCTACTCACTAGGGGGAGAACCTCTGGGGGAATCTAGGATGGAAAATGACCTGGGGGTCCTAGTAGATGATAGGCTCAGCAGTAGCATGTCATGCCAAGCTGCTACTAACAAAGAAAACAGAATATTGACATTATGGCATACATTAAAAAGGGGATTAACTCCAGGGATAAAGCAATAATTCTTTGGTCCGGCCTCACCTGGAGTATGCTGTCCAGTTATGGACACTAGTCTTAGGAAGGATGTACTGGAAATGGAGCAATTACAAAGAAGGGCAACAAAGCTAATAAAGCGTCTGGAGGATATTAGTTATGAAGAAAGGTTGCGAGCACTGAACGTATTCACTTTGGGGAAGAGATGCTTGAGAGGGGATATGATTTTAATTTCACAAATACCATACTGGTGACCCCACAATAGAGATAAAACTTTTTTTCGGAAGGGAGTTTAATAAGACACTGTGTAGAGGGTTCTTTACTGTAAGAGCAGCAAGGATGTGGAATTCCCTTCCACAGACGGTGATTTCAGCGGGGAGCATCGATAGTTTAAAAAACGATTAGATAAGCACCTGAACGACCGCAACATACAGGGATATACAATGTAATACTGACATATAATCACACACAAAGGTTGGATTTGTGTCTTTTTTCAACCTCACCTACTATGTAACTATGTAACTTACGCATATAAAGAAACAACTTTTTCTTCCTCCCTCTTTTGTCTCTCCTTCCTAGTGGCCTACTGCTTTGTAAATGGAGACGCAGTTGCCAGCTCAAATGCCTTTTTGAAAAAGGTTTTATGAGACTGTTGTAATATTATTCTTGCTGTTCAAAAAATGTACATCTGTCACTCTCATGAAAATGAGGTCCAGTTGGCCTGGGCAATGAGTTGGGAAGTATCTCCAACAGGTTGATATGTTGATAAGTATATAGCTGGTTCTGTATATGTATAGACAAATGAAGTTTAATGATAGGAATATGAGAGGATATGTGATGTGTAGATTGATGTAAAACACATATATATATATATATATATATATATATATATATATATATATATATATATATATATATATATACAGTATCTCACAGAAGTGAGTACACCCCTCACTCTTTGTAAATATTTTATTCTATCTTTTAATGTGACAACACTGAAGAAATGACACTTTGCTACAATGTAAAGTAGTGAGTGTACAGCTTGTATAACATTGTAAATTTGCTGTCCCCTCAAAATAATTCAACACACAGCCGTTAATGTCTAAACCTCTGGCAACAAAAGTCAGTACACCGCTAAGTAAAAATATCCCAATTGGGTCCAAAGTGTCAATATTTTGTGTGGCCACCATTATTTTTCAGCACTGCCTTAACCTTCTTGGGCATGGAGTTCACCAGAGCTTCACAGGTTGCCCCTGGAGTCCTCTTCCACTCCTCGATGATGACATCATGGAGCTGGTGGATGTTAGAGACCTTGCGCTCCTCCACCTTCTGTTTGCAGTGGTCGTCTTGGAGGTGTGTTTGGGGTCATTATCATGTTGGAATACTGCCCTGCGGCCCAGTCTCTGAAGGGAGGGGATCATGCTCTCCTTCAGTATGTCACAGTACATGTTGGTATTCATGGTTCCCTCAATGAACTGTAACTGCCCAGTGCCGGCTGCACTCATGCAGCCCCAGACCATGACACTCCCACCACCATGCTTAACTGTAGGCAAGACACACTTGTCTTTGTACTCCTCACCTAGTTGCCGCCACACACGCTTGACCCCATCTTAACCAAATAAGCTTATATTGGTCTCATCAGACCACAGGACATGGTTCCAGTAATCCATGTCCTTAGTCTGCTTGTCTCCAGCAAACTATTTTGCAGGCTTTCTTGTGTATCATCTTTAGAAGAGGCTTCCTTCTGGGACGACAGCCATGCAGACCAATTTGATGCAGTGTGTGGCATATGGTCTGAGCACTGACAGGCTGATCCCTCACCCCTTCAACCTCTGCAGCAATGCTGGCAGCACTCATACATCTATTTCCCAAAGACAACCTCTGGATATGACGCTGAGCATGTGCACTCAACTTCTTTGTTCGACCATGGCAAGGCCTGTTCTGAGTGGAACCTGTCCTGTTAAACCTCTGTATGGTCTTGGCCACCATGCTGCAGCTCAGTTTCAGGGTCTTGGCAATCTTCTTATAGCCTAGGCCATCTTAATGTAGAGCAACAATTTTTTTTTCAGATCCTCAGAGAGTTGTTTGCCATGAGGTGCCATGTTGAACTTCCAGTGGCCATTATGAGGGAGTGAGAGTGATAACACCAAATTTAACCCCCCTGCACCCCATTCACCCCTGAGACCTTGTAACACTAATGAGTCACATGACACCAGGGAGGGAAAATGGCTAATTGGTCCCAATTTGGACATTTTCACTTAGGGGTGTACTCACTTTTGTTGCCAGCGGCTTAGACATTAATGGCAGTTATCTTTACATTGTAGCAAAGTGTCATGTCTTCAGTGTTGTCAAATGTAAAGATATAATAAAATAATTACAAAAATGTGAGGGGTGTACTCACTTTCAAACTATAGCTCCCCAGTGCCAGCTGCACTCATGCAGCCCCAGACCATGACACTCCCACCACTATGCTTGACTGTAGGCAAGACACACTTGTCTTACTCCTCACCTGGTTGCCACCATACACGCTTGACACCATCTGAACCAAATAAGTTTATCTTGGTCTAATTAGACCACAGGACATAGTTCCAGGACTCCATGTCCTTAGTCTGCTTGTCTTCAGCAAACTGTTTGCGGGCTTCATTGTGCATCATGTTTAGATGAGGCTTCCTTCTGGGATGACAGCCATGCAGACCAATTTGATACAGTGTGCAGAATATGGTCTGAGCACTAACAGGGTGACCCCCCACTCCTTCAACCTCTGCAGCAATGCTGGCAGCACTCATACGTCTATTTCCCAAAGACAACCTCTGGATATGACCCTGAGCACATGCACTCAACTTCATTGGTTGATCATGGCGAGGCCCATTCTGAGTGGAACATGTCCTGTTAAACTGATGTATGGCCTTGGCCACCATGCCGCAGCTCAGTTTCAGGGTCTTGGCAATCTTCTTATGGCCTAGGCCAGTGATGGTAAACCTTGGCACTCCAGATGTTTTGGAACTACATTTCCCAAGATGCTCAACTACACTGCACAGTGTAGGAGCATCATGGGAAATGTAGTTCCAAAACATCTGGGGTGCCAAGGTTCACCATCACTGGCCTAGGCCATCTTTATGTAGAGCAACAATTCTTTTTTTCAGATCCTCAGAAAGTTCTTTGCCATGATGTGCCATGTTGAACTTCCAGCGACCAGTATGAGAGAGTGAGAGCGATAACACCAAATGTAACACACCTGCTCCCCATTCACACCTGAGACCTTGTAACTAACGAGTCACATGACACCGGGGAGGGAAAATGGCTAATTGGGCCCCATTTGGACATTTTCACTTAGGGGTGTACTCACTTTTGTTGCCAGCGGTTTAGACATTAATGGCACTGTATTGAGTTATTTTGAGGGGACGGCAAATGTACACTGTTATACAAGCTGTACACTCACTACTTTACATTGTAGCAAAGTGTCATTTCTACAATGTTGCCTCATGAAAAGGTACAATAAAATATTTATAAAAATGTGAGGGGTGTACTGACTTTTGTGATACACTGTATATACACCATGTATATATATATATATATATATATATATATATATATATATACATAAACACATATATGTACTGACATATATGTACTGGAACAGCACCAATGCTGGATGTTCTTTTAACAAAAAAGTTGTTATACTTGGAAGATTGAATGACTTATTGAATATATGGATTGTTGGTACACTCCCTAGAGGAGAGGTTTTAGTGGACCATGCCCCATATCAAAAGAGAGAAGGGAGGGCAAAGAAAATTGTGCCACCCACCCATGGGGCAGTGGCAGACTAATTATATAAATTTGGTAGTTAGGGCAGTTAGTAGTTTGAATAAAAATAATAAAATATAATTGGCTTATTGTGGGTCACATGTTAATCTTGGAACGAGCAGTGCCCTATATGAAGAAATTTAGTCTGCAGTGGATCAGCAAAAGAAGAAGACTGCCTGCTCACCATGAAGATGCTCCTGCAGCAAATTATAGAGAGAGCCAGCGCTCCTGATGGGGATGAGTGGATGAAGCAGCGCCTTGCTTTGTCTGCTGCTGATCAGACCGCAGATTCCCTGCTTCTTCCATCGCAAAATTTTGCCTCTCCAGTTCCCGTTCCTGTCCCAGTTTCCATGCCAAAGTGCCACAGTTCCCCTGCTACCAGCCAGGTTCCTCCTCTTCGTGACTATAATGCTTTGCCTTCCTCTTCCAGGTCATCTTCGGCATTGTCTCCATCTGCTGACCTGGCTATGTGTGACATTTATCCTATGGGGAGCCAAAGATACAGTCGGGTGCATGCGCAGTGCTGCCGGCTGTGTCTGCAAGTGAAAAGAATCAGAAATTTCACTGGAACAAATCTCAGGCCCTCCATCAAGATTTTGCTGTGACAGCAGCATTGGAAAATGTGTGCCAGTCATTGCCAAGTTTACATCTGGGCACATGCGCAGTTCAGCCAGCTGTATCATCTAGAGGAAGGATTCAGAAACTTTGTAGGATCGAATCCCCATCACCACCTCACAAGATTACTGGTAAGCAATTTGCGTCTGCATCAAAAAATGTCAGTTTTCCATACATTAAACAGTGGGGAAATTTTCCTGCTTTAAAAACTGTCCCTAATGCTTTTATTGCTTCCCGTGATCCTTCTGCATTGAAGGAATATCTTGCTATTAGTGAACATGTTGCTGATACTAAATCAACCTATATTACCTCCGCCTGCACCTGTAGAGCTTCCGCATGATAATATGGATGATATCGCTTAAGCGTCTTCTGGTGTCTGAGACCCACAGCCTAAACCTGCTGTGATTGACCCATCTGTGAGGTCTGGTGAGTTATAGAATTTTAATACTTTATGTGATTTAGCTCGCACTTTGAGTTTGCTGTTTGATAAAATAGGACAACACTCTTCATCAGTGTCTATGGTAGATCATGGTGTTGCCAATGTTTGGGTTGACGATTTCTCGGGAACACAGCTTGTTCTGGCACTCTCAAGTATAATTATTGTGACACTTATTGCCAGTGTCTTCACCTGCATTTTATACATCAGTTCCGTAAAATTGCTTTAAAGAAGTCTTGCCATGCGAACTGTCGCCGCTGGGTTTTTATTTGAATCCAGTCATTAAAGCGGAGTTCCAGCCGCAAAAATTTTTTTTTTTAAAAGTCAGAAGCTACAAACACTCTAGCTGCTGACTTTTAATAAGGACACTTACCTGTCCAGGGAGCCCGTGATGTCGGTACCCTGAGGCCGATCAGTCCATCGGATTGGGTGCAGGCGCCGCTATTCTAACTAAGGGAAACAGGCAGTGGAGCCTTGTGGCTTCACTGCCCATTTCCTACTGTGCATGCGCGAGTCGCGCAGCGCTTTGTGAATGGCCAGCTTGTCTTCTGGGACACACAGGTCCCAGAAGACAGCGGCGGGTTCCCTGTACAAAAGCATATGACGCCCTGTGGCCCGGATTGATCGGAAGTACACCATGTCCTTCATAAAAAGGTAGGAAGGAAACAAAAAATGTTTTGTAATACCAAAAATGAGGGGTGGAAGGGTCGTCTTTCGACCAAAAGTGGGTGGAACTCTGCTTTTAAGACAGAATTTGCAATGGATACTACATTGACATCTTGTCTTTACTTCCTTCTTTGAAGAATAGTAGATTCGATAAAAAGAAAATGAAAAATTACCTGATGGCAGACTTAAGTCTGTTCTGCATACTTTTACAAATTGGCTTCATGCATTTTGCATCTATGCCAGTGTATTGGGTGAGCGCCATCCTGAACTTTGCAGCAGCATTTTTCAACACGTCAACATTATTATAGAGGTTTATAAAATTTTTAATGGCCTCAACTGTTTTTTTATTATGGTGAGTCGTTCAGGCAGAAGCTTTCAGTACACAAAACGTTGAAGAGGGGGGTTATAGATGTCGGTTTGTGGCTCAACTTGTAATTGCCACAAAAACAAAATTTTAAACCAACACCCCTAACCAATGTGGGTTTTCGTCAAGGTTTATGTTTCAGCTCTAATGAGGGTCAATGTAAATAGCCCTATTTATGCAAATACAAGCACGAATGTGCACAATTTTGTTGGTAATCATCAGGCGTAGCGCTGGTTTAAGAAATTTTCGGGTTGCCAATTTATAAAGGATCTGGATGTTTCCTTTGTAATAACCTTCCTTCGTTCGTCGTCATGCCGCTGTGGTTGAAACTAAAATTTTGAAAGAGATAGAAGAGAGTAGCGTTGCTCGTCCTTTTGCTTTTCCTCCCTTTCCTGACTTTAGAAATTCTCCATTGGGCCTTATTCCAAAGAAAAATCCTCAATCCATCAGGTTGATCCACCACCTGTGAAGATTCGGAAGGTAGTCCATCGATTAATGCTGGCGAAAGCCGACATTAAGTCAGCTTTCAGGCTGTTGCAGATTCATCCCAGTGCTTTTTTCTCCTTGGGATTCTTTTTTAATGGTCATTATTTTTTTGACAAGTGCTTGCTAATGGGCTGTTCTTTGTCATTTCATTACTTTGAAATGTTTTCTATGTTTTTAGACTGGGTTGTATGTTTTTCATCTGGTTTGTCTAATTTACTCCTTTACATTGGAAGATTTTCTTTTTATTGGTCCAGCGGATTCTGTAGATTGTTTATATATTTTTACTGAATTTCAAGTGATTTACTAAAGTTTCAGTGTGCCCCTTGCTCATGAAAAAACTGTCCTTCCCACTACCTGTTTGGAATTTCTGGGTGTCACTATTGACACTGACCTGATGCAGTTTTGTTTACCTACAGAAAAGGTTTCCAGGCTTCTTTTTCTGATCAATTATGTGCTTGCTAAGCGTAAGGTTGTCTTAAAGACCTTGCAGTCCTTGTTGGGTTTGTTGGCCTTTGCCTCTAGGGTCATCCCTGTGACTCTCCACCTGTTCCTTCAAATTGATGAACATCATCATAGAGTTTAAACAAAAGGAACTAGACCGGATACAGAGCGAAATAGCTTCAATCCAAAAGGATCTCACAGCGCAGCAGGACGCACCAGATTATGTCACTCTAGATGGTCAGTTGAATAAAAGACTGGATAAACTTGAAAGGAATGTCATTTCCACCAAAAATGACAAAAGGACTAGAGATCAATTGGACTATGATTCCAACAAGGTTTATATATGGAAAAAGCCTTCCTTTCAATCTCACTACTCACGGAGATCCACCCCAAAAAAGAGGGTCAGTTTCTCTGATACCGAAGGAGAAGGCACCTGTGACACTTTGGCGGCTACCGGATCCGATTCCTCTTAGGATGGCAACCATACAACTATCAAGTCTAGTTCCATGCCTTTAAACCGGGGCGGACATGGCGGAAACAAGAAAAAAGGAAAGAAGAGAGGAAAACACGGAGGGGGGGGGGGAGGCATAGAAGAGGCAAGTACAAATCGGTACCAACTCCGAGGCCGGAAGTAATGGATACTCTCAATGTAGTCAACCTTTCAACCCGCCCTCTGTCCATCTCTGATGTCTCTTTGTTGTCCAGAGGCCTGAATTTCTGCCCTACGAATCATTTTGACCTGTTTAGTACCATCTTTGATGTGAATAAATTTGCACGAACGCTGACACTACAAAAACACTATTATATGGAGAGTGAAGACAGCCAGGCTACTCCACAGTTGAATCAAGCTACTCCACAACAAGATGCCCCGCCAGTTGGTGAGTCAATGCTATTTCCTAATTTATTTTCCGATGTATGCACGTCAGTAGATCTATTAGACCTTGCAATTGACCTTGCAATTGAGTCAAGTCCATGTGTACCAACAGCATAAAAAACCTATAAACCATGCGCTTACTCCAAAAAAGTCATAGATGTAAGCAGCTAACACAAATAGAAAATTTGTAATAAATCATATATAACCAAGTGTAGCGCTAAAAAATGAGAAAGAAAATATTGCTATACCACATATAATAGCAAAATGAATTGTGAAAAGATAGTGTTTTGTATACTTTGTGAACATTCATACATATAGAACACTTATGTTATAAAGCCTTAGGGTCACCAAAAGTGATAACAGGATGTAAAAATGGCAATAAAGTCCAAAACTGAATGTGCAGATACGGTGAACATAAATTTTGCAATGGTGATAAATTCCAAAACATATACTCGTGAGAGATTTCTGTATGTAATCCAACATGTGCTGACAGACCCTTGTGCGAAACCGCCACCTAGGATGACTGGAGGCTTACCAGAAAGTTGGGACCCACCTAGCATACGCTATATGGGTCAAACAGGCTTGGATTGCTCACTGGCAATGAAGGTAGGGAACCAAGGGCTGGTGAATGGTGAAGTTGTAACGTTGCTATCCCAAAGAGGTCTTCTTCATATGGAAGCTCGGACACCGACGGACATTACCCACATGTAATGAAGAAGGGGCTCATAGCGTAATTCCGTAAACCATAAAAAATTTATTAAAAGGAAAAACACTTACATTTCAGAATAAAAAGCGCTTGCAAGTAAAATGGCGGCAGTGGAGTCCTCCCGACGCGTTTCGTCATACAAGACTTTGTCTGGGGTACTTGCCCACTGCAGCCAGACTCCTTTATATAGGGACAAAGACCCCTCTGATGAGAATCCAGCTCCCAGGCTTGTTTGCATTGGCACTTCCGGGGTCATCCAAAATGGCGGACCCGAGTGCTATCCAAGCCTCTCTTTCATGTAATTCAATTCCCATAGGTCTAATGGTATCATGTGTTTCAAGAGAAGACGTGGTGCTGAGTGCCTTCCAAGCCTCTCTTTCACATGATTCCATTCCCATAGGTCTAATGGTGTCATGTGCTTCAGGAGGAGACATGATGCTGAATGCCTTCCAAACCTCTCTTTCAAATGATTCCATTCCCATAGGTCTAATGGTGTCATGTGCTTCAGGAGGAGACATGATGCTGAATGCCTTCCAAACCTCTCTTTCAAATGATTCCATTCCCATAGGTCTAATGGTGTCATGTGCTTCAGGAGGAGACATGATGCTGAGTGCCTTCCAAGTCTCTCTTTCAAATGATTCCATTCCCATAGGTCTAATGGTGTCATGTGCTTCAGGAGGAGACATGATGCTGAGTGCCCTCCAAGCCTCTCTTTCAAATGATTCCATTCCCATAGGTCTAATGGTGTCATGTGTTTCAAGAGAAGACGTGGTGCTGAGTGCCTTCCAAGCCTCTCTTTCACATGATTCCATTCCCATAGGTCTAATGGTGTCATGTGCTTCAGGAGGAGACATGATGCTGAATGCCTTCCAAACCTCTCTTTCAAATGATTCCATTCCCATAGGTCTAATGGTGTCATGTGCTTCAGGAGGAGACATGATGCTGAATGCCTTCCAAACCTCTCTTTCAAATGATTCCATTCCCATAGGTCTAATGGTGTCATGTGCTTCAGGAGGAGACATGATGCAAAGTCCATTCCCATAGGTCTAATGGTGTCATGTGCTTCAGGAGAAGACATGATGCTGAGTGCCTTCCAAGTCTCTCTTTCAAATGATTCCATTCCCATAGGTCTAATGGTGTCATGTGCTTCAGGAGGAGACATGATGCTGAGTGCCTTCCAAGCCTCTCTTTCAAATGATTCCATTCCCATAGGTCTAATGGTGTCATGTGCTTCAGGAGGAGACATGATGCAGAGTCCCGGCATCCAGAACCTCCCACTTCCACTTGTTACTACCCCTTATGACCTCTTAGTGGGTGTATGGAGGGGGAGGCCGTGACTCTGCATCACCACATCACGCACACCACATGTGTACCAACAGATAATACTAAGTGTCACACGGTGTCTTTTAGCATGAGATCTGACTTCTACCCCATTAACTCCAGAAAGAAAGATATGGACATGTATCAGAAATTGGTAGAAAAAGATTTGGTACATCTTGTGAAAAATATTGTTTATGACAACTCTGGGAATCTTACTTCTGAAGAGAAAAAATCCCTTAACAGCTTACATAAGGATCCCTCCATTGTAATAAGAAACGCAGATAAGGGGGGAGCCGTAGTGATCTTAAATGCCTCCTCATATAGAGAAGAAGCCCTACATCAGTTGTCAGACTCCTCCACTTACCACAAGCTCAAATGTGACCCTACAGAATCTTTCAAGAAAGAGCTCACGTGTCTCCTCGATAGAGTCGTCTCTATAGGCATTTTTTCCCCTAAAGACAAAGAGATGTTCATTCCTGCTTTCCCGGTCATGCCCATCTTCCACCATCTCCCAAAACTGCATAAAGGCCTGTCACCACTTACAGGAAGACCTATTGTAGCAGGCATTGACTCTTTGTATGAACGTTTGGGCCAATGGGTCGACCACCAGCTACAGCCCTTAGTGACTAGTCTTCCAGGGTATCTACGTGACATTAAACAGCTCCTATCCAAATTGGAAGGGATGACATGGGAGAACAATTTTCGCTGGATCACATGTGACGTTTCTAGCTTATATTCCTCCATTCCACACAGTTTGGGCCTCCGGGCCGTGGCCTTTTTTCCTGGAAAGATCTGGACTCTTTTCTCTGGTTTTACAGGAGTTTATCATCATATGCCTAGAATACTTACTTACTCACAATTTTTTTATGTTCGACGGGGAGTACTACCTCCAGAAATGCGGAGCCTCCATGGGTGCCAAGTTTTCGCCATCCCTGGCCAACCTTTATATGGGATGGTGGGAGAGGCTCCGCATTTTTGGGGCTGATAGTCCCCGTCGAGCAGACACAGTGTTTTACTGTAGGTATATAGATGACATGTTGTTCATAGTATCTGATCCACTAGTTGAGATTGATAAATATCTACTTAAATGACAACAACTTGAATCTGAAATTTACTGGTAAAATGGGCCCATTGTCCATCGAGTTCTTAGATGTACTTTTTACAGAAAATGGTTCTGAGGTTATTTCCAATTTATATAGAAAACCCAGTGCAGGCAATACACTTCTCCGAGCAGACTCCAACCATCCTGGGCACACAATTAGGAACATCCCACTTGGACAGTTCCTAAGGCTCAAGAGAATTTGCAGTAAAGAGACTGACTTTGACAGAGAGGCTATTTCCATGTCTTCCAGGTTTAAGGACAGAGGATATCCCACCGCCATTATAAAGAAAGGCCTATCCATAGCTAAAAACACACCTCGCCATAATCTTCTTGTGAACAGAGCCAAAGTTGGGAAGAAACATGGGCCCCACAAAAATTCCTCTTTCATTCCCACCTTTTCCAAATCTTATAGCGTAGAATTTCACAAGATACAAAAAACTGTCACTAAGTACCTTCCGGTTCTGTCAAATTACCCCATTTATTCCAAGATTTTGGATAGGGGCATTCGTAGTGTTTCCAGAAAGGCACCGTCCCTCAACAATCTCCTGTGACCCAGCCTTTTTTCTAGCAAAAATAAGCCCAATAATTGGCTATCATTTCAAGGAACTTTTAAATGTGGTGCTCGCAATTGCAATTATTGCCCATTTATCAAAAGTGGGGACACTGTTACATCTACGTCCACAGGGAAATCCCATAAAATTAACTCTTTTGTTAACTGCAATACACGCTACGTAATATATGCAATTACATGCACCACATGTTCCATTCAATATGTAGGAAGAACTACACGCAGACTTAAGGACCAGTTGTATGACCATCTTTATGACATCGATAAAGATCGCGCCACAAATGTTGCACGACATTGGAACGAGATCCATCAAAAAGACACTTCTTGCCTTGTTATTCAGGGCATTGATAAGATTAGGACACCACCGAGGGGTGGGGACAAATTCAGAATTTTATGCAAACGTGAAGTCTGATGGATTTTCTCTCTCAGTACTAGACGACCCCTCAGACTAAATTTCGAGTGGGATGTGTCACATTTTTATGAGTAACTAAACATATGTTTCTTTGTTTCATTTTACAAAAGTCATTGGGCTGCAGAGATTTTTCTTCCCAAATGTTTATCATTTAGAATATACATTACTTCCTTTTTAGGTTGCATTAGTTTAACGTGCCATGGGTAGTCGTACCATCTCCCTCCCCCCCTTTTTTCTACATCTCAGTGGGGCATGGTACACTTGTCCACCTATTTAAACATATAAGCAATAGTTCTAGTCTCTCTATAGCGAATAGTGGCATCCTGTAGCATATTGAGTGAGACTTCCTTGTTTTCATACGCGGGGTAGGGTGTAGTGGGGCTGCCTCTTTACGTATCCTTTTTGTCCTTGTGTTTTGGTTTTGATAGTCTTATTTTCGTTTCATTCAAATTTCTAGTGAACTTTATGACTATATTTGTTCTTGCTGTTACGTTTTCTAAACTATAGTCGGGCGTGGGATATTGGTCCTATTATTTAGATACATGAAGTTATTGTTCTAGTCTCTACACAGTGAATAGCTGCATTCTGCAGCACATTGAGTGAGACTTCCCTGTTTTCAAGCGTACGTTAGTATGTAGTAGGCTTGCTTTACTATAAACCCTCTTTTTCTTTGTTTTTGGTTTGTTTTTGGTTTTTTGTTTTTGGTTTAGATAGTCTGAGTTTTGCCTTGCGTAATTTTCATATAATTTATATATATACTATATATATATACTATATATACTATATCCGCTCTTGTAGTTATGCATTTTTGGATCACAGTGGGGCGTGGAATATTAGTCCTCCTACTCAGACACAGGAAATTATGGTTCTTGTCTCAATTTAGTGAATAGTGGCACTCTGCAGCACATTGAATGAGACTCCGTGAGACTCCCCTGTTTCCAAGTGTGCGGTAGGATGTAGTGGGGTTGTGTCACCACTAACCCTCTCTGTCTTTGTTCGGTTTTGGTTTTGTGAGTCTAAAGTTTTGTTTTATTTTGTTCCAGTTAAACTTTAAGGACATATCCGCTCTTGCTGTTATGTATTTTAGACCAACGGAGTAACTCTATACAAGACCAACCAACATCAACCACGCTAAACGTGGTCAACTTATCCTCATATCCACTCAATGAACATGAGATGGCTGTTTTAGGACGTGGCCTCACTTTCTGCCCAGACACACGTTTGGACAGATTTGGAGCCATTAAAGATATACACCTATTTATCCGCAAGGTTTTACTTAAAAGCCTATATGCAAAAAAACCCATCACGGAACATAGGCTTACAAATCAAGAGATTCAAGCATTAGACAGTCTTACTGCCCTATTAGACGAGAACGAAACCGAAAATCTTTCGGCCTATCAAAATACTCATGACCCTATTGTGAATATGGAGGCTGCATCTATTTCACATACGCATGCACATAATTCTGAACCTTCACTCAAAAACAAATCCACCCTATACCCCTCGCCCAGCTCCAACCCAAACGCAGCAGCTTTTCTCAAATTGGTATCGACTGACATCAATAAGATGAAAAGTTTTTCAAATCCACATCCCAATCTCAACCGTAATGAACGGATGGCATTGGAGACACTGTCTTGTAACCACGACGTTGTCATTAAACCCCCTGATAAGGGTGGCAACGTCGTGGTTATGAACAGTGCACAATACACTGAGATGTGTATGGATATACTACACAATCTCGAGTGGTATCGCCCTATTTCCAAATCATTATTGGACAAATTTACTCAAGATTTTTACACACTTGTTGATACTGCATTCCATCATAATGCAATATCAAAACAACTTTGGGAGTTCATTAGGATCAGTCACCCTAGAGAGGCAACCTTTTATGCGCTACCGAAGCTGCATAAACAAAAGAGAAAACCACCCAGGCAGACCCATCGTTTCAGGCTGTGGAAGCCTAACAGAGAATCTCAGTCGTGTAGTTGACAACCATCTAAAGCCCCTAGTCACCTGCCTATCATCGTATGTACGTGACACTATCCACTTTTTACAAATTATTCAGGATATACACATAGAGGATGGCACCCAACTGGTAGCCATTGATGTGGAATCCCTTTACTGCACTATCCCCCATGCTAAAGGCCTAGCGGCAATATGACACATTCTGCTACAATACAGTGACTCTGAACCCAAATATATTGAAATTATGACAGTCCAATTACACAACAATGGTAAGTTATTCCTTTTTTGTGATCCATCCGATATTTAACCCATTTCTGTTTTTCGTTTGTTTATTTTTATTTTTATTTCCTCTTTTAGGAGGCAAAATCCATTTGGTATTATTGTTGGTATTTGTTTGAACGGAATCTTACATTTTGAAACAATGTTTATAACCATCTACACTGAGTAGTCTGAAGCCTATCTATATCCAATATTTACCATATACCTTCTATTAATGAGTATGTGATACAAGTCGACACATGTGAGTGGAAATTTGATTAATATGTGTTAATTCCGCCCCTATGTTTGTCTTATTTGATTGTTTATGTACATTTTTATTTGGGTTATGTTAGCACTTTAGGATATATGTTGGTGCTATGGAGGGTCCGTATATTACACATTGGTACCTTTGTATATGCATTGACTTTTCACACGCGTGTATATGCGGTATCCTGTGTTTCAATCTTCTCTGATGTCAGCATTTTTCCATTGTTGTGTTTTCACCTGCTGTGGGGCGATATGGCACCCAATACTTGCCTTTGACATACATGACAAACTTTTATTTTATTTTTTGTGTAATTTCAGTTAGTTTTGACATATATTGGTATGGAGGTTTAATTCATGCCATTTTGCAGATATTATCATTACATCTTTTTCCTTATAAGTAAAAAATTATTTTTTGTCCTGAAGTGGAAGCTCTCTCGCCCCATTTCACAGGTGTAGGTTTTATTATGGAAATGTTATTAACTTTTTAATTGCACTATGTAGCGCGTTGATTGGTTGTTTCACCGGCGCACATACTCCACCCCCCTTTTTTTACTTTCCTATTTATATCACATTCTCACTGTTCCTCTTCAGCTATGAATAAGCATCCGATGATGTGAAATGCGTTAGCATATCTACAACCCTGTATTTCCTTCTAATTTGACTGTATTGTGGATTTTTACTTCAATAAAGACGTCTTCATCCCAGAGTGCGGCTATCCAGGATTTCCCTTATTCCACATCATCACTGTGGGCAGGGTATTCTCTAAATGGCTTTACAAATCAATCTCCGGCATTAAATCACCGATTCATTTTGTTCATATCACCGCAGCCAGTGGCAGTACATCCACACGGGTGCTGCTCCCTCTCTCCAGCCTGTGTTTCCAGCCTTGATTCCTGTGTGTCGATTTCAGTTGATCTATTGGAGAAGATTTGTTCTTCTACCTTAGTTTTTGTTTTTCTGATTTTGAATCATTATTGTTTTGCCTCGCTTTTTGTTTGTTTTTTCGGTGCCTATCGTGTTTCTGAATTACTGCTTTGTAGTAAGATTTATTTATCTCGTATTTATTTTTCGGATTCATTTTTGCATTATGGTTTTATGCAAATCCGAATTAGGCGCAGCAAGACTGATCAGTTGGGTCAGGGTAATTGGGTTATGTTAAAGCAGTATCCTGCCTCTCCTGTTTGTCCTTTCTACTTCATTAAGCGATTTTTAGAATTTCGCCCAGCTTTCAAGGGCCATCTCTTGATTCATAGATCTGGTTTACTCCTCACACGTTATCAATTTTGTTTTCACAAAATGTTTGCCTCATCTAAGTTTAGGTCATCTTCCTATCTCTTCACACTCGTTTCGCATAGGCGCTACTACAACTGCACCTAATATGGGTTTACCCGAGACAGTGATTAAGGGTATAGGTAGATGGCATTCTAATTGTTATCAATATATGTCTGTCCTAATTTTTCGGTTTGATTTCCAGGTGTACAGTGTAATGTGTGGATCATAAGACATTCATGCATATTTTGGGCATATGGCTTTAGTTACAGTTTATGGTTCAAATTTAGGTTTTCCTCTTGATCATTTTCGTATCTGGTGGTATGGGTTACGTGGCATGAGATTAAATGGTGGGATATTCTGGAAGTATAACATGAGGGTATGCTTTAAAACTACGATGCACAATTTTATAACTGTTAAAATTATGACAGCTGGTCGGGCTGGTGGTTGGGGGGAGGGAAGCGTGGGAATCAGAAGGGATTAGGCTAGTTTGTTGTAGGCCCTGTGAGGCCAACTCCGATAAGGTATGTTACCTTTCGGGGAATGTATATTTGTTTGTATAAAATTAATAAAAAGGGAGGTTTATCAGACAGGTCTGACACAGTTCATTTGTCTGAGGTAGCTTTAGATATATTCAATTTAGATCTGCATGATGGTGGGGTGCCAGGCTCCCACAAAAGTGAGTACACCCCTCAATGTCTAAACCGCTGGCAACAAAAGTGAGTACACCCCTAAGTGAAAATGTTCAAATTGGGCCCAATTAGTCATTTTCCCTCCCCGATATCATGTGACTCGTTAGTGTTACAAGGTCTCAGATGTGAATGGGGAGCAGGTGTGGTAAATTTGGTGTTATTGCTCTCATTCTCTCATACTGGTCACTGGAAGTTCAACATGGCACATCATGGCAAAGAACTCGCTGAGGATCTGAAGAAAAGAATTGTTGCTCTACATAAAGATGGCCTAGGCTATAAGAAGATTGCCAAGACCCTAAAACCGAGCTGCAGCATGGTGGCCAAGATCATACAGTGGTTTAACAGGACAGGTTCCACTCAGAACAGGCCTCGCCATGGTTGACCAAAGAAGTTGAGTGCATGTGCTCAGCATCATATCCAGAGGTTGTCTTTGGGAAATAGACATATGAGTGCTGCCAGCATTGCTGCAGAGGTTGAAGGGGTGGGGCGTCAGCCTGTCAGTGCTTAGACCATACGCTGCACACTGCATGAAATTGGTCTGTATGGCTGTCGTCTCAGAAGGAAGCCTCTTATAAAGATGATGCACAAGAAAGCCTGCAGTTTTCTGAATACAAGCAGACTAAGGACATGGATTACTGGAACCATGTCCTGTGGTCTGATGAGACCAAGATAAACTTATTTGGTCTAGATGGTGTCACGCATGTGTGGTGGCAACCAGGTGAGGAGTACAAAGCCAAGTGTGTCTTGCCAACAGTCAAGCATGGTGGTGGGAGTGTCATGGTCTGGGGCTGCATGAGTGTTGCTGGCACTGGGGAGCTACAGTTCACTGAGGGAACCATGAATGCCAACATGTACTGTGACATACTGAAGCAGAGCATGATCCCCCTCCCTTCGGAGACTAGGCCGCAGGGCAGTATTCCAACATAACGACCCCAAACACACCTCCAAGATGAACACTGCCTTGCTAAAGAAGCTAAGGGTAAAGGTGGTGGACTGGTCAAGCATGTCTCCAGACCTAAACCCTATTAAGAATTAGGGATGAGCTGTCTGTTCGGGTCGAACATGAGTTCGACTAGAACATTGGCTGTTCGCCCGTTGGTCGAAAACCGAACATTATGGGACGTTCGCGCCAAATTCGAAGCGGCGGGTAATGGCCCATAATTCACTGCAGGAGCGCAGTGCATTGCTGTATGATGACTGGCCAGAGCATGCACCAAGACCTGCATGCTTTGGCCAATCACAGCGCCCTCAGCTAAGAGAGCCATAATTGGCCAAAGGCAGGGTGCCTTTTGCCAATCATGGCTCAGGGGGACTAAGTCCACGTCCCACACTATATAAGGCCGCCTGCACGTCGGCCTCGTGTAGTGTGTTGTTGGCGTGGATGGAGAGAGAGGTGTCATTTTGGTTGAGCAGGCAGGCAGGCAGATTATTCAGTTAGCTGCAGTGTATTTTATATATATATATATATATATATATATATATATATATATATATATATATATATATTTTATATATATATATATATATATATATATATATATATATATATATATATATATATGTATATACACACAATCTTGTATATATATATACATATATATATATATATATATATATATATATATATATATATATATATATATATATATATATATATATATATATATATATATATATATATATATATATATCACTGTATCCAGTTTAGTTAGATCTGACTGTAGTCCGTTCCTGGTGTACTGTTTTTAAAAACTTCAGGCAGGTGGGTGATTCAGTTAGCTGCAGTGTATTTAATATATATATATATATATATATATATATATATATATACACAGATAGTCTTGTATGTATTTATATATATATATATATATATATATATATATATATATATATATATATATATGTATATATATGTATATATATATATATATATGTATATATATATATATATATATATATATATATATGTATATGTATATATATATATATATGTATATATATATATATATATATATATATCCACTGCATACAGTTTAGCTATAATCTTACTGCAGGCCATTCCTGGTGTACTCTTTCTAATATACTTCTAGCAGGCAGGTGATTCAGTGTATTTAATATATATATATATATATATATATATATATACAGCTAATCTTTAATATATATATATATATATATATATATATATATATATATATATATATATATATATATATATATATATATATATATATATATATATCCACTTCATACAGTTTAGCTATATCGCACTGCAGGCCGTTCCTGGTGTACTGTTTCTGATATACTTCAGGCAGGCAGGTGATTCAGTTAGCTACAGTGTATTTAATATATATATATATATATATATATATATACATATACAGATAGTCTTGTATATAAATATATCCACTTCATACAGTTTAGCTATATCTCACTGCAGGCCGTTCCTGGTATACTGTTTCTAATATACTTCAGGGCACAGTACCGTGCACCTCTAGTGCAGTTGCTACTACTTTTCTGGTGGTGTACACAGTACACAATACATACAGTGCACCTGTAGTTGCTAATAGACTTCTGGTGGTATACACAATACCGTGCACCCATAGTGCAGTTGCTACTACTTTTCTGGTGGTGTACACAATACAGTACACCCGTAGTTGTTATTACACTTCTGTTGGTGTACACAGTACCCTGCACCCATAGTACAGTTGCTACTACTTTTCTGGTGGTGTACATAGTACACAATACATACAGTGCACCCATAGTTGCTATTAGACTTCTGGTGGTGTACACAATACTGTGCACCCATAGTGCAGTTGCTACTACTTTTCTGGTGGTGTACACAGTACACAATACAGTGTAGTGTGGTGTTACAAAACAAAATCCCCATCATGTCCGGAAGGCCACCAAGGAGAGGCAGACGCTCACAGGCTACTAAAAGAGGGCAAGCAGGCTCTGTGTCTATTATTATTATTATTATACAGGTTTTATACAGCGCCAACAGTTTGCGCAGCACTTTACAACATGAGGGCAGACATTACAGTTACATTACAATTTGGTACAAGAGGAATCAGAGGGCCCTGCTCGTTAGAGCTTACAATCTAAAAAGAAAGGGTCAATTGATACAAAAGGTAATAGCTGCGGGGGGATGAGCTGATGGAGGAAGTAAAACAGTGTTAGTTAGAAGCAGGATAGGTTTCTTTGAAGAGAAGGGTTTTCAGGGATCGCCTAAAGATGGATAGATTAGGGGACAGTCGGACAGATTGGGGTAGGGAGTTCCAAAGGATGGGAGAAGCTCTGGAGAAATCCTGGAGGTGAGCATGGGAGGAAGTGACAAGGGAGCTAGAGAGCAGGAGGTCTTGGGATGACCAAAGAGAGCGGCTTGGTTGGTATTTTGAGACTAGGTTAGTGATGTAGCTGGGGGCAGAGTTATGCATGGCTTTGTAAATTATTGTTAGTACTTTGAATTTTATTTGTTGGGTGAGTGGTAGCCAGTGGAAGGATTGGCAGAGAGGGGTGGAGGACACTGAATGGTTGGTAAGGTGGATGAGTCTTGCAGCGGCATTCACTATGGACTGAAGGGGGATAGTCTATGTAAAGGTAATCCAATGAGGAGGGAGTTGCAGTAGTTGAGGAGAGAGATGACCAGGGAGTGAATTAGAAGCTTGGTGGTGTCATTAGTCTACAGTCCACAGTGCTGGTCATTGACATGGTGCATCTTCTGCAGTTGGCCGTGGGGCACTCTTGTCCTTTTTTTCTGTTGCTGGGACAGGGGCAGAAAAATTGGGCCTTTGGTGGTGCCACAACACTATAACCCCTTACAGATACTCTTTTTGGGTGCAGGAACGATCAGAAATTGTAATTACATGCCCCTGTTAAACAGGGACAGAAAAATTGGGCCTTAGGCAGTGGTGGTGGTGCCCTAAACCAAAAATATTATTGGAAACTAGCATCATCAAGATTGAGGAGGAATAAGATAATCACTCAGCATAGGCAGTCTTCAAGGGATCCCACATCCAAGACATCCATGATCCAAGACTGATTCACTTTTATAAATGTGAGCCTATCAAGGGAGTCTGTGGACAGGCACACTCTATGATTCACTACAAACCCTCCAGCAGCACTGAATGTACATTCAGAAAGAACGCTGGATGCAGTACAGGCAAGTAGATCAATTGCATATTGTGCAAGTTCTGGCCAGTGGTCCAACCACAAGACCCAGTAACCCAGATGCTCTGTTGGAAAGGTCTCCAAGTCTGCTCTTGCCCCTAGATATTCCTACACCATGTAATGCAGATGCTGGTGATGGTTGTTTGAACCGATCAGACCTTGGCGCTGAGGACTGAAAACTTGTCTAAAGGCATCAGTCAGCCGGCCACCTTCTCCTCTGCTCTTCCTCTGACGAAGCTGTCATGGTTATGCAGTAATCTTTGTCTGTCAGCTTACCTCTCCTCCATGTGTTCACCTTTAGAGGCCAGCCACTCTCACCTAGCTACTTAAATAATCTCTCCTCAAAGCATGGCTCCACCCCAGCCTCTCTCAGGGAACTCTATATTAACCTGTACACTGCAAGCCTGCCTTGCTGATCAACCTTTGTGTGTTTAGCTTCCGTGTGCATCTTGCTGTGTCCTCTATGTCTGATTCCAGTTACCGATCTTGGCTTGTTCTCGACTATCCCTGCCTGCTTGTCACCTTGACCTTTAGTGTGTTCTATATTTATCCTTGTCTGCTAGTCGCCCCGACCTTTGGCTTATTCCCTTACTATCTCTGTCCTCCTGTAGCCTACTGTGGGTGTGAGCTGGGAGACCCTGGGGGTCGTGACCTGGAGCCAGTTGCAGCCCAGTCCATCCTCACCACTAGAGGCTCTGGTGAACACCTGCTGGCTCTTAGACTCCGTGCCCTGGGGAATCTTACGCTCTAGCCCCTGTGGGATCCATGTTGGTGTTCCAGTGGACCTGCCTTCCTTAACCACCTAGACTCCCATCCGCAGCAGTCAGCCATAGGGTCCACTACCTTTGCGATGCATTCCTGAACCCAACGGTGTGCATCTGTCACCTGTCCTCAGGTGAGCTGACAGAAGAATCAGCAACACGTTGTCCAGCACCCGGAATTTGTAACCTCACAGGGTCTGGAAATGCATTGCACAAACCTTTCTTCAAGGCCTCCTGAAGATGTTTCATCCTCTGCTTCCTCTGCGAAGGCAAGATAAGTCCTGCAACCTTACCCTTGTAACGTGGATCAAGAAGGGCTGCCAGCCAGTGATGATTCCTTCTCTTTGATACCATGAATCCTAGGGTCCTTACGCTACATGGCCTCCCTGATTCTGCAAAGCCTGCGAAAGTTTGCAGAGGCATTTGATTCTGAGTCCTCTGGCTCACTAAGGATCACATGATCCATATCAACCTCCTCCCAGCCACGTACAACTCCTTGGGTTTCTGGGGACTGAAAACCTTCCCTTGAAGACTGCTGCCGAGTGTTATCCTCCACGTCCATGCTGACACAATCCTCCTCCTCTTATTCCTGTGTGTTTGGCGGGCCTGCAGGAATAATATCTGGATAAAGGGGGCCTTGAGAGGTAAGGAAGTCCTCCTCTTCCTCACACTGTTCTGCTTCAAGTGCCCTGTCCATTATTCCATGAAGCGTGTGCTCCAACAGGAAGACAAGAGGGACAGTATCACCATCCTTGTGGCCTCATCAAATGGTAACAGGACAGTGCATGCATCCTTGATCAGTAGCCACCAGTGTGGCGAAAAGAAGCCAAGCTCCCCTGACCCTGTCCTGGTGCCATACTCACACAGGTACTCATTGATGGCCCTCTGCTGTGTGTAAAGCCGCTGCAGCATTGCCAACATTGACTTCCACCTGGTGCACTTGTCACAAATGAGGCGGTTGGTGGGCAGGTTGCATTCCCTTTGAATGTCAGCCAGCCGAGCACTGGCATTGTATGACCGTTGGAAATGACCACAGACTTTTCTGGCCTGCCTCAGGAGATCTTGTAAGCCTGGGTAGCTGCCCAAGAACCGCTGCACCACCAAATTCAGGATGTGTGCCAAACATGGAACATGGGTCAAGTGTCCCTGTCGGAGGGCGGATAGAAGGTTGGTGCCATTGTCACATACAACCATTCCTGGCTGAATCTGACGTGGTGTCAACCACCTCTGAGCCTGCCCCTGCTGTGCTGACAGAATCTCTGCCCCAGTGTGGCTCCTGTCCCCTAAGCAGTGGTTTAACCTTAAACTACGTAGAGTCTTTACTGTAGGAGTGGCAACTGGCAAGGATGTGGAACTCTCTTCCACAGGCGGTGGTCTCAGCGGGGGGCATCGATAGTTTCAAGAAACTATTAGATAAGCACCTGAACCACAGCAACATATATACAATGTAATACTGACATATAATTACACACATAGGTTGGACTTGATGGACTTGTATCTTTTTTCAACCACACCTACTATGTAACTATGTAACTCATGCACCACATGGCATCTTTGTGCCTGAGTGCTTGCGTAGCCCCTTGAACGCTTATGGAGCACCGCTTGTTCTGAGAACAAATCTGCAGAAGAGGCCATAGAGGAAGAAGAAGAGGAGGGGGTGGAGGAGAGAGCTGTGGCAGAATCACTGCTAGCATTTTGAGGGCATGGTGGCGGAACAAGCTCCAACAATACTGAACCCTGTTCTGCATCCTTCCCAGCTGCCAGCAGAGTTAGTGCGCCGCGAAGGAAAGGTAACATCCCTGCCCATGCCTGCTAGACCATGAGTCTGCGGTAATATACACCTTACTGCTGATCGCCCTGTCCAACAAGACAAAAACATTGCCTTCCACATGCTGGTAGAGAGCTGGAATTGCCTTCCATGAAAAGAAATGGCGTTTTGGAACCTGAATCTGAGGTACAGCACATTCCACAAATTCACGGAAGGGGGCAGAGTCTACCAGCTGAAAAGGCAGTAGTTGCAGTGCTAGCAATTTGGCCAAGCTGGCATTCAAGCTAGCATTCAGACTGTGAGCATGTGGATGGCAGGGACTGAATTTCTTTTTACGGTTTAGCAACTGGGGTAGGGAAATTTGCCTGCTAAAATCAGATGGTGGTGTACTGCTAGCAGATTGGCTGCAAGTACTTGGGACACCTATTGCTATACCTTCATTCCTCTCAGTGCAGGTTTTCGAGAGGACTGGATTAGGGTTGGAAATTTCCGATGAGGAGCAAGGAGAAGTCTGCCTTTTTCTTTGATGTGGGTCTTTCAAGTGCTGTTGCCAATGGACTTGTTGCCTTATGAATTTATGTGAAATCTACATTAATAGCTGTAAAATATTGGAATTTTGAATATGTAGGAAGGCCAGTATGGTGGCCTGAATTTATGGGAGGAGCCCGGGGGGTACTTAAGCAGCCCGCTCACCTGTGGTGCTTGTCGGTTTCCTGTGCGCGATATACGTCACTAGGCCGACTATTCGATATACCAGCGTCCGCAAGTTCTTGCCTCGCAAGTTCCCGTATTCGATATTCCGTACTCAAAACTTTCGAAGTCCGCGTTTTCCGTTCGTAGTTTGTACCACGCGTCTGGCTTGGCTGTCGCAGGTAAGGTCCCGTCGGACTTTTCGTTTTCATATCATGTCACTAAACCGTGATTTCAAATTTTCGTTTCACTCCCATTTCACAAACTACAATGTATATCGCTCGTACGTTCGATATGTTACCATTTCGACAGCACCGCGACGCAGACGTCGCTTCATTTCTAGCATGTCGGTATTCAAAAACGAAAAAAAAAAAAAAAAAAAATATATATATGCGTCGGTAGACAGCCATAGCGAGTCGCAATTTGCAATTTATCAAGTCAGTTCGATACCAACCATTTCTCATTTCTGAAACATTTCTAAACTCATTTCTGACATTTCAAATCATTTCTCATTTCAGTCACTTACCGCGCTCCGATTCGAATCCAGTCGCACCAAAAGGTGCGCCAATTCGTTCCGGTGTGCCCCAGTTATTACGGCCTCATTTCTATACATGCTCCAGAGTTACGTTATCTTCAGGTATTTGTACCTCTGTCATGGTTATCATTTCATTTCCACGTATTCACGTTCCGACATGAATCCAGTCGCATGGAAATGCACCGATTCGTCTCGGCGTGTCCCAGGATTGGCCTCATTTCTATACATGCTCCAGAGTTACGTTATTGTCAGTCATTTATACCTCTGTCATGGTTATCATTTCATTTCCACGTATCACGTTCCGACATGAATCCAGTCGCATGGAAATGCACCGATTCGTCTCGGCGTGCCCCAGGATTGGCCTCATTTCTATACATGCTCCAGAGTTACGTTTTATCAGCCATACGTACCTCTGTCATGGTTATCATTTCATTCCACGTATCACGTGCCGACATGAATTCAGTCGCATGGAAATGCACCGATTCGTCTCGGCGTGCCCCAGGATTGGCCTCATTTCTATATATGCTCCAGAGTTACGTTATCATCAGTCATTCGTACCTCTGTCATGGTTATCATTTCATTTCCACGTATCACGTTCCGACATGAATTCTGTCGCATGGAAATGCACCGATTCATTACGGCGTGCCCCAGGGCTTGGCCTCATTTCTGATACATGCTCCAGAGTCCGGTTCATAGCTAATCGCAGACATCGGGGGATTGATCCATATCTCTGTCATGCAATTTCTACCATTTCACTCCCACAACGCATCACCGTTCCGAAACCAGTCGCATCTGACATGCACCGATTCGGCACGGAATGTCTCGCTGGTTCCGATCACATTTCATACCTATACCAGAGCTCGGTTGGTTGCCAGTCGCATACACGGCACAACCAATTCGAGCCTCGGTCAAAATAATCATTTCTCTCATTTTATTTCATACTGCGCTCGGATTCGAATCCAGATGCATCAAACAGGCACCGATTCGTCCCGGGTGCACCAATGTTTTCAGTTGCCTCATTTCAATACATGCTCCAGAGCCCGGTTCACGGTCGAATAAATCATGACGACCAGGCCGGACCTCTGTCATGGAGTTCATTCATTTCATAATCAAGGCAAACATTTCGAATCATTTCATTGTCACAAGATTGCAAGCACCATACAAATCGTTGCTTCAAGTTAGTTAGCAATCCCTTCACGAATTGTCACCTTTTCATTTTCCTCAGGTCAGTCAAAGTTCAGTAGGTCCACCCTGCACCAGGTTGGACGATATCCCCCCAGGTAAAAAAAAAAAAAAAAAAAGGAATGGGAGAATAAGTCGGGTAAGTATGACTCAGCGGATCAAAAGAAAAAACTTGAAATTCATGTCACCCCAATAGGTTACAGTCAACCAGGAAATAAAGCTCGAGAGATCCTCACCAGAGCAACCATGTCCCAGGCCGGCAGCGAAGACTTCACGGCCCCTCTGTCACCCTCTCCGGTCTCAGAAAGCGGCAGCGTGCAATCCCTCAGGGGATGGACTATCCCCAAACTGACGGCAGAGCTCAGACGCAGAGGTGTGCCCTTTCCCGCCACAGCGAGGAAAGGCGAGCTCTTCAAACTCCTCTTTCCCCCACCAGCAGCAGGACCCAGTACCCAACAGGCATCCCTCCAGTCCATATCATTGGCCATCTCGCAATTACACACGATGGTGTCATCTCTATCCACCTCAGTTGCAGACGTCCAAACCAGGGTTGCACTTCTGGAGGCCCGACCGGCCACGGCTGTCCCCGACCCAACTGCAACTCAAACCTTGACACCTCTTCCTGCAGGTACCTTAGGCTCGAGCGCCATTGTCTACCCCTCCCATCTGGTCCCAACCAGTATCAGGAAGGACATTTTGGACGGCAAGGACGTCAACCTGGCCTCTCTCCTTATTTCAGTGCATGATTTGGCAGAAAATAAGGCCTACTCCTGGGGCGACATATCGGTGGTCCTTAAAGCCAAAGACCCCAGGTTGAACCGCAAGCTATCAGTCCCAGAGTTTACCTTGGCCTTTGGCATGCTCAGAGATGTCCTGTGCTCAGCCACCCCTAGCAGGCGGGAAGAGCTGGACTTGTATCTCCATACTGTGGTAGACTTGGGCCACAAGTATGGAGGTTTTGCCTTTTACGATTATCATCGTTCCTTTTCAGCCAAGGCCGCCGCCAGATTCATACAATTCCAGACTACGACAGATTGGAGTCTCATGGACACAGAGCTCTTCTGCCGCCACTTTGCCGGCTTACGCTCACCTCTGTGTGCGATTTGCCAGTCTTCCACCCACACTGCCACCTGGTGCGCCAATACGGCGATCAGACGGCCCTTCGAGTTCCCCTCTACCTCAGGTACAGTACAGGGTCAGTCGATCCCTGAACCAATGCCTCAGGTGGACAAACTCGGACGCCCAGTCCGAACCGTGGGAGGGGCAGCCATCTGTAACAACTTCAACTATGGGTCCTGCAACTTCAGCCAGTGCCGTCTACTTCACATCTGCACCTTATGCCAAAGAGCACACCCTAGGAATTTGTGTGAAGTCAAGCAACACAAGAGGGCATGACTAAGCCGGATCAACCTCTTATGGTTACGACTGTATCTCACTTCACATCCCACCCCTTCCCTGACCACCTACCTTATCCAAGGCTTCACAGCAGGCTTTCACACCGGCCTCATTTCACTACCCCACAGTACTCACGAATGTGCCAATCTTCGTTCGGCAGCCATTGACGAACAAGCCATAGATCAGCTCTTACAAGCAGAGGTAGATCGAGACTACGTGATAGGCCCTTTCACTCGCCCCCCTTTCAGCACATGGAGAGTCAGCCCTATTGGGCTTGTCAAGGGCAAGTTCTCAAATAAATTGCGTTTGGTGTACGACCTGTCTGCGCCTCATTCTTCCCACATACCCAGTCTCAATTCCCTTATCCCCTCCGAAGAGTTTTCCCTAAAATATTCCTCCGTGGACATGGCAATACAAGCGATCATCAAAGCAGGCACAGGTGCCTGGCTCTCCAAAGCCGACATCTCGGATGCTTTCAAGCTCCTGCCCATCCACCCATCCCTTTGGTGCTGGCATGGCATCAAATGGAAGGAAGCATATTATTTTGCTACAAAACTCACCTTCGGTTCGAAGAGTAGCCCGTGGCTCTTCGACACGTTCGCCCAGTCCCTCGTTTGGATACTATTACATAAGGGTCAATGCCATGAAGTCATCCATTATCTGGATGACTTCCTACTGATAGAACCGCCCAGCAAGCCCCCAGGAGATCTCGACAAACTTAGAGTAATTTTTGGAAACCTCAATGTTCCTATCGCCGAGCACAAAGTCGATGGCCCAGCAAACATCATCACTTTTCTCGGGGTCAGCTTGGATACCTGCGCAATGCAAGCCAGTCTCCCCCCCGACAAATTAACACGCATTAGGGCAGTCCTTCACGAGTTTACACACACCAAGGGCTGTACCAAAAAACAGTTGCAGTCTCTCCTCGGTATGCTCAACTTCGCCATGTGAATTATCCCACAAGGCCGCACATTTGTATCACGCCTGCTCAGATTTCTGTCAGAAACTCAAGACCCTGATCAGATTTTGAATTTAGACTCCGCAGCTATAGCGGACCTATCTATGTGGGAGGAATTCTTGTCCGCCTGGAATGGCATATCTCTATTTATACCTATGGTTTCGGTCCATTCACCCCAGGTGGTGACGGACGCTGCAGCCTCCACAGGTTTCGCGGCAATTTTTGGCCATCATTGGTTTTCAGGACCCTGGCCTCAACAGATACTATTGATACCCGGCTTTTCCCAAACATCTGCCCTCTTTGAGCTTTATCCCATAGTGGCAGCCGCACAACTCTGGGGCCACCACTGGACAGGACAAACCGTAGTCTTCACCACCGACAACCAGGCCACGGCAGACATCATCAACAGAGGCAGGTCCAAGTCCCTAGCAGTCATGTCCTTCCTGCGCAGGTTGGTACAACTGTCCTTACAGCAGCAGTTCAATATACACTGTGCATTTTTTCCCGGCAGATACAACTCAGCAGCTGACGCACTGTCACGTTTCAATTATCCCTCCTTTTTCAAACAGGTTCCCGATGCCGATCCAATGTCGGCCCCTATCCCTGTCTGGTCACAACTGACCCTGGACTAGTTCAACATCTACACGGAGCTACGCAACTCATAAATCATTCCCTCTCCTACAACACACTTAAAGTCTACCAGACAGCTTGGAAGGCCTTCAATAAATTCCTCACGTCCTGCCGTAAAGGACCTACAGATATCAAACAGGTACTGGCCTTCACTGCACACTGCCACACGCAGCTGGCCTTATCCTACAATACCATCCGGCTATACCTAGCCGGCATTCAACATTTCATGGCGCTTGAAGACCCCACGAAATCTTCACTGTTCTCATCTCACGCTATACGAGCCGTTCTAAGGGGAATTCAGAAACAACAACCAGTCATCAGCACTAAGCGCTTGCCCATTACGGGGCCCATCTTTAGGGACATGTCAACTATTCTGGCTACTTCGCCATTCGGTCTGCTCCGCAGCACGGTCTTACAAGCAGCCATATATTTAGCTTACTATGGGTTCTTGCGGCCTGGCGAATTCACCTCTAACAAACCCACAGACCAAGTACTATGCAGACGACACTTGCTTCGATACCAAGACCACTTCATCCTGCACCTCGAGGTCTCTAAAACCCAGAAAACGGGCCCAGGAGTGAACATTCACCTCTACAAAACCAACAACAGCTGGTGTCCAGTCGCCGTACTCAACCGACTCCTGTCACTCCTGCCTGAGCAACCAGACAACAGTCCCCTTCTACCATTCCCAGTTAAACCCTTAAACGCCTCTCAGTTTGTGGAACACATAAGGATACTTCTCCGCAATCTTCACCTTAACCCTAGTCAGTATTCCGGACACTCTTTCCGCATCGGAGCCGCCTCCGCGGCGTCCCGCCACGGGGTTCCAGACCACATCATCAAAAGACTAGGCAGGTGGAAGTCAGCCTGCTTCGCCCGGTATATCCCCAATCCACAAACAGAGATGGCACAGGCATTCTCCAAATTGGCTCAATAAATAACCGAAAACCAATAAAATTATAACCCTACCTGAATGTTTTTGCCCCCTTATTTTGGCATACCGGCCATTAGACCAAGGCACACTTTCAGGTCCATTTCATATGGTAAGTCCACACTTTCAGGTCTATCTCCGATTGGTAAGTCTTATCTTTACTATAAGTGTTATCCATGTACATATCGGACATAGGGCTCCAACCATAAGTAGGAAGGCCAGTATGGTGGCCTGAATTTATGGGAGGAGCCCGGGGGGTACTTAAGCAGCCCGCTCACCTGTGGTGCTTGTCGGTTTCCTGTGCGCGATACCCACCCTCCCATCCCCATTTCACAGCATTTCTCAAACTATTCATTTCATTCATTTCTCTTACAGAATAATCATTTCTTAAACCAGGGTATGCCCCCTTATTTTGGCATACCGGCCATTAGACCAAGGCACACTTTCAGGTCCATTTCATATGGTAAGTCCACACTTTCAGGTCTATCTCCGATTGGTAAGTCTTATCTTTACTATAAGTGTTATCCATGTACATATCGGACATAGGGCTCCAACCATAAATTTAATTTATATTTAATTTATTTATATTTAATGAATATATTTAATTTAGCTTTTATCTGTGTAGGGCGGAACATATTATCTTCACAGAAATCTCTGGTAGACCAGACAAGTCGGTGCCTTGGCTTGTGTATACAAACAATGGGATCCAAACCTCATTGTTTTACACATATTCACTTCAAAGGATCCCATGCTGGGATATGCAATGAAGGGGGGCCAACCCATTATCAATAACTTCCTGGGAAAATTCAACTTAAGCTCCTGCTCAGAATAGGATTTGCATTAAAGAGGGCTGGCTTATGCAAAGTAGAGGGATTGGAGATGTAGCCAGTCCTTAACCAGGAATAGGGAAGCTCACCAATCAGAGCCACGCTATGCCAACCAATGAGGCATCAGCATGTAATGATATACACAGACTAGATGGCAGGGAAACACACCATTTTATGGGAGAGCAACCATCAGAATGGAACCTTGGTGCAAAGGGTAATTATGGGAAAGGTCTGCATTTTACTTGTAACTAAATATGTTTGCAGATGAATGTTTTCAGGAATATACTCTGTATTCCTTCATGTAATTCTCTTATTTTAACCTAATATTTTCTTCCTTGGTGTAGACCAGGGATCTCAAACTTGTGGCCCTCCCGCTGTTGCGAAACTACAAGTCCCATGAGGCATTGCAAGGCTGATAGATTACAAGCATGACTCCCACAGGCAAAAGCATGATGGGACTTGTAGTTTTGCAACAGCTGGAGGGCCGCAAGTTTGAGATCCCTGGTGTAGACTATAGATAGATGGTTGTATATTAGATAGACTTTCAACTGCTCACCAATAAAAATGGATTTTTAAAACAGCTTACCTGTAAAATCCTTTTCTTGGAGTACATCACGGGACACAGAGCACCATAGTAATGACTATCTGGGGTTATATACGCTACCTTTAGGTGATTGGACACTGGCAACCAATAGTAAGACGGTTCCTCCCATATAACCCCTCCCACACGGGAAGTACCTCAGTTTTGTAGCAAGCAATGAAGATCCCAGAAAAGAGGGGAGGGACCTCTGTGTCCCGTGATGTACTCCAAGAAAAGGATTTTACAGGTAAGCTGTTTTAAAAATCCATTTTTCTTTATCGTACATCACGGGACACAGAACACCATAGTAATGACTATCTGGGATGTCCTAAAGCAATACACCTGAGGGGAGGGAACACAGTATCCCTAAGCCCCAATGGGGCCCGGAACTATAACGCTGTCTGCAACACGCTGTGGCCAAAGACAGTCTCCCTTTGAGATCTAACATCCACCTGGTAAAACCTGGTGAACGTAACTGAAGACCAACCGGCCGCTTTGCATACCTGAACCATAGACCCCTGTTGGCGTACTGCCCATGATGCACTAACCCCTCTAGTGGAGTGTGCTTTTAGAACCCAAGGTGGAACCTTGCATTTTAACCCATACGCCTGCATAATAGCTTGGTGAATCCACCTAGAGATAGTTGAACTCGTTGCCGCCTGTCCTCTCTTAGGACCTTCCGGCAGGACAAAAAGATAGTCAGTTTTCCGAAAAGGGGCTGACATCCTCCTATACTCTGATCACTCTCACCACATCAAGCGAGTGAAGCGACCTTTCCTCCCTAGACTTAGGGTTTGGAAAAAAGGAAGGCAAATTGATATCTTGATCCAAATGAAAATTAGAAACCACTTTGGGCAAAAAATCCGGACGAGGGCGCATGACCACTCTGTCCTGATAAAGAATCAAAAAGGGTTCTTTGCAAGAAAGGGCGGCCAATTCTGACACCCTTCTAGCCGTGGTTATGGCCACCAAAAAGACCAGTTTCCTAGTCAATAGGATATGGAATATGCCTAATAGGTTCAAAAGGTTCACTCTGTAAGGCTGATAGCACCAAGTTTACATCCCAGGGGCATAAGGGCAGTTTAACTGGCGGCCTCAGGTGCGTTACTCCTTTGACAAAGGTTCGTACCAAAGAATGGGATGCAATCGGTCTCTGGAAAAAAAATGATAAGGCCGAAATTTGCCCTTTAATTGTCCCTAAAGCCAGCTTCAAGTCTACTCCTGCTTGAAGAAGAGCAAGAACTCTCACAATCCTATACTTACGAGGGTGCCATCCCTTTCCTTCACACTAGGAAATGTATGACCACCAGACTCAATAGTAAATAGTTCTAGAAACTGGCTTCCTAGCATTTATCAGAGTGGACAAGACTAAACCTGTAATAACACGGTCCTTCAGTACTCTGGTCTCAATAGCCATGCCATCAAATTCAGCAACCGTAAAGAAGGATGGAATATGGGTCCTTGAGACAACAGGTCCGCACGGTATGGAAGGAGCAACGGGTCCCCCACTGCCAATTTCACAATCTCTGTGTACCAAGACCTCCGGGGCCAGGCTGGGGCCACCAGGATCACTGGTTTTCATTCCTCCTGTATCCTGCACAGCAGGTGTGGCAGAATTTGGATCGGAGGGAAAGCAGACATCAGAGAATACTTGTCCCAGATATCCAACCACGGAAATTCTCTGGGACCTTAGGGATGCCAAGACCAGGGCCAGAATCTTTGTGAAAACCCGGGGGGCCGTGGCTAGACCGAATGGCAATGCCACAAATTGAAAATGACGGCCCTCCACCGCGAAATGCAGGAATCTTTGATTAGGACCGAAGATCGGTACATGAAGGTATGCGTCCTTGATATCTATGGATGCTAAGTAATCCCCCTTTCTTAGGGACTTTATTATTGAATGAACCGAATCCATACAGAAGGACCGGACGTTTAAAAAAACGATTGAGAGACCACCTGTCCTGAACCAGTTCTTCCCAAGCATCCAAAAAGAGCCGAAGCCTGACCCCCACCCATGAGAGCTGGGGCGCCCCTTCACAAGGTAGACTTGGAGTTGGACTTGGCTGCCTTTTGGGTCCAAGGTTTTTTTCTGACCCTGAGGTCTTTTAAACCCAGATGGTTGAGGCCGTCGACACCGCTTGGGGGAGGAAGCACTAGGCCCTGGAGCGTTGGGAATTTTAAAGGAGGGTTGTTTATTCTTCCTTTTGACAGGAAGTAAGGCGCTTTTTCCTCCAGAGATTTTCTGGATATATTTATCCAGACCCTCACCAAAAAGGCGTTCTCCATGGAAGGGAAAAGCCGCGAGCAGCCTTTTGCATGGTATTTCAGCAGACCAGGTCTTTAACCACAAGACCCTGCGCATATGTATTGACAGTAGCGCCAAACACGACATCTGCTGGATTGAGTCTTTTAATGCATCTACTGCAAAACACAAAGCATGAGGAAGCTCAGACAACTCTTCAGTAGATTCCTCCTGACAAGGTAGGTTCCTAACCAACCTTTAAAAGTGGTCTTTCAGGGACTGGCAAATCCTGATAGCCGCAACTGCTGGTTGCACTGCTGAACCAGCCACCACAAAGGAGGCTTTTAACCACTTCAGCCCCTTCCTGACCAGAGCACTTTTTACAAATTGGCACTGCATCGCTTTAACTGCTAATTGCGCAGTCATGCAATGCTGTACCCAAATGAAATTTGCGTCCTTTTCTTCCCACAAATAGAGCTTTCTTTTGATGATAAAAAAAAAAAAAAAAAAATTTTTACTAAAAGTTGTCACTAAATGATATATTGCTCACACATGCCATGGTTATATGTGAAATTGCACCCCAAAATACATTTAGCTGCTTCTCCTGAGTATGGGGATACCACATGTGTGGAACTTTTTGGGAGCCTAGCCGCGTACGGGGCCCCGAAAACCAAGCACCGCCTTCAGGATTTCTAAGGGCGTAAATTTTTGAGTTCACTCCTCACTACCTATCACAGTTTTGAAGGCCATAAAATTCCAAGATGGCACAAACCCCCCCAAATGACCCCATTTTGGAAAGTAGACACCCCAAGATATTTGCTGAGAGGCATGTTGAGTCCATGGAATATTTTATATTTTGACACAAGTTGCGGGAAAATTACAAACTTTTTTTTTTTTTTGTACAAGTTGACACTAAATGATATATTGCTCAAACATTCCATGGGCATATGTGGAATTACACCCCAAAATACATTCTGCTGCTTCTCCTGAGTAACTGGTCTTTCAGGGACTGGCAAATCCCGATAGCCGCAACTGCTGGTTGCACTGCTGAACCAGCCACTGCAAAGGAGGCTTTTAATCACTTCAGCCCCTTCCTGACCAGAGCACTTTTTACAAATTGGCACTGCATCGCTTTAACTGCTAATTGCGCAGTCATGCAATGCTGTACCCAAACGAAATTTGTGTCCTTTTCTTCCCACAAATAGAGCTTTCTTTTGATGGTATTTGATCACCTCTGTGGTTTTTATTTTTTGCGCTATAAATGAAAAAAAGACCGAAAATTTTGAAAAAAAAATGATATTTTCTAGTTTTTGTTATAAAAAAAATCCAATAAACTCAATTTTAGTCATACATTTGGGCCAAAATGTATTCGGCCACATGTCTTTGGTAAAAAAAAATGTCAATAAGCGTATATTTATTGGTTTGTGCAAAAGTTATAGCGTCTACAAACTAGGGTACATTTTCTGGAATTTACACAGCTTTTAGTTTATGACTGCCTATGTCATTTCTTGAGGTGTTAAAATGGCAGGGCAGTACAAAACCCACCCAAATGGCCCCATTTTGGAAAGTAGACACCCCAAGGAAATTGCTGAGAGGCATGTTGAGCCCATTTAATATTAAATTTTTTTGTCCCAAGTGATTGAATAATAATTGATTAAAAAAAAAAATTTACTAAAAGTTGTCACTAAATGATATATTGCTCACACATGCCATGGTTATATGTGAAATTGCGCCCCAAAATACATTTAGCTGCTTCTCCTGAGTATGGGGATACTGCATGTGTGGAACTTTTTGGGAGCCTAGCCGCGTACGGGGCCCGAAAACCTAGCACCGCCTTCAGGATTTCTAAGGGCGTAAATTTTTGAGTTCACTCCTCACTACCTATCACAGTTTTGAAGGCCATAAAATTCCAAGATGGCACAAACCCCCCCAAATGACCCCATTTTGGAAAGTAGACACCCCAAGATATTTGCTGAGAGGCATGTTGAGTCCATGGAATATTTTATATTTTGACACAAGTTGCGGGAAAATTACAAACTTTTTTTTTTTTTTGCACAAGTTGACACTAAATGATATATTGCTCAAACATGCCATGGGCATATGTGGAATTACACCCCAAAATACATTCTGCTGCTTCTCCTGAGTAACTGGTCTTTCAGGGACTGGCAAATCCCGATAGCCGCAACTGCTGGTTGCACTGCTGAACCAGCCACTGCAAAGGAGGCTTTTAATCACTTCAGCCCCTTCCTGACCAGAGCACTTTTTACAAATTGGCACTGCATCGCTTTAACTGCTAATCGCGCAGTCATGCAATGCTGTACCCAAACGAAATTTGTGTCCTTTTCTTCCCACAAATAGAGCTTTCTTTTGATGGTATTTGATCACCTCTGTGGTTTTTATTTTTTGCGCTATAAATGGAAAAAGACCGAAAATTTTGAAAAAAAAATGATATTTTCTAGTTTTTGTTATAAAAAAAATCCAATAAACTCAATTTTAGTCATACATTTGGGCCAAAATGTATTCGGCCACATGTCTTTGGTAAAAAAAAATGTCAATAAGCGTATATTTATTGGTTTGTGCAAAAGTTATAGCGTCTACTAGGATACATTTTCTGGAATTTACACAGCTTTTAGTTTATGACTGCCTATGTCATTTCTTGAGGTGTTAAAATGGCAGGGCAGTACAAAACCCACCCAAATGGCCCCATTTTGGAAAGTAGACACCCCAAGGAAATTGCTGAGAGGCATGTTGAGCCCATTTAATATTACATTTTTTTGTCCCAAGTGATTGAATAATAATTGATTAAAAAAAAATTTTTACTAAAAGTTGTCACTAAATGATATATTGCTCACACATGCCATGGTTATATGTGAAATTGCGCCCCAAAATACATTTAGCTGCTTCTCCTGAGTATGAGGATACCACATGTGTGGGACTTTTCGGGAGCCCGAAAACCAAGGACTGCCTTCAGGATTTCTAAGGGCGTAAATTTTTGATTTCACTCCTCACTACCTATCACAGTTTTGAAGGCCATAAAATGCCAAGATGGCACAAACCCCCCCAAATGACCCCATTTTGGAAAGTAGACACCCCAAGCTATTTGCTGAGTGGCATGTTGAGTCCATGGAATATTTTATATTTTGACACAAGTTGCTGGAAAATTACAAACTTTTTTTTTTTTGCACAAAGTTGACACTAAATGATATATTTCTCAAACATGCCATAGGCATATGTGGAATTACACCCCAAAATACATTCTGCTGATTCTCCTGAGTATGGGGATACCACATGTGTGGGACTTTTTGGGAGCCTAGCCGCATACGGGGCCCCGAAACCAAGCACCGCCTTCAGGATTTCTAAGGACGTAAATTTTTGATTTCACTCCTCACTACCTATCACAGTTTTGAAGGCCATAAAATGCCAAGATGGCACAAAACCCCCCAAATGACCCCATTTTGGAAAGTAGATGCCCCAAGCTATTTGCTGAGAGGCATGTTGAGTCCATAGAATAGTTTATATTTTGCCACAAGTTGCGGGAAAATGACAAACTTTTTTTTTTTTTTGCACAAAGTTGTCACTAAATGATATATTGCTTACACAGGCCATGGGCATATGTGCAATTGCTCCCTAAAATACATTCTGCTGATTCTCCTGAGTACGGGGATACCACATGTGTGGGACTTTTTGGGAGCCTAGCTGCGTTCGGGGCCCCGAAAACCAAGCACCGCCTTCAGGATTTCTAAGGGCGTAAAATTTTGATTTTACTCCTCACTACCTATCACAGTTTTGAAGGCCATAAAATGCCAAGATGGCACAAACCCCCCCAAATGACCCCATTTTGGAAAGTAGATGCCCCAAGCTATTTGCTGAGAGGCATGTTGAGTCCATAGAATAGTTTATATTTTGCCACAAGTTGCGGGAAAGTGACAATTTTTTTTTTTTTTTGCACAAAGTTGTCACTAAATGATATATTGCTCAAACATGCCATGGGCATATGTGGAATTACACCCCAAAATACATTCTGCTGCTTCTCCTGAGTACGGGGATACCACATGTGTGGGACTTTTTGGGAGCCTAGCTGCATACGGGGCCCCGAAAACCAATCACCGCCTTCAGGATTTCTAAGGGCGTAAATTTTGGATTCACTCCTCACTACCTATCACAGTTTTGAAGGCCATAAAATGCCAAGATAGCACAACCCCCCCCCCCCCAAAAAGACACCCCAAGCTATTTGCTGAGAGGCATGGTGAGTATTTTGCAGCTCTCATTTGTTTTTGAAAATGAAGAAAGACAAGAAACATTTTTTTTCTTTTTTTAATTTTCAAAACTTTGTGACAAACAGTGAAGTCTGCAAAATACTCACTATACCTCTCAGCAAATAGCTTGGGGTGTCTACTTTCCAAAATGGGGTCATTTGGGGGGGTTTGTGCCACCTGGGCAATCTATGGCCTCTAAAACTGTGATATGCAGTGAAGAATGAAATAAAAAATTACGCCATTAGAAAGCCTGAAGGCGGTGCTTGGTTTTCGGGGTCCCGTACGCAGATAGACTCCCAAAAAGTCTCACACATGTGGTATCCCCGTACTCAGGAGAAGCAACAGAATGTATTTTGGGGTGTAATTTCACATATTCCCATGGCATGTTTGAGCAATATATCATTTAGTGACAACTTTGTGCAAAAAAAAAAAAAAAAAAATTGTCTTTTTCCTGCAACTTGTGTCATAATATAAAATATTCCATGGACTCGACATGCCTCTCAGCAAATAGCTTGGGGTGTCTACTTTCCAAAATTGGGTCATTTGGGGGGGGGGGGGGTTTGAACTGTCCTGGAATTTTATGCACAACATTTAGAAGCTTATGTCACACATCACCCACTCTTCTAACCACTTGAAGACAAAGCCCTTTCTGGCACTTTTTGTTTACATGAAAAAAAAATTTTTTTTTTGCAAAATTACTTTTAGCCCCCAAACATTATATTTTTTTTAAAAACAAATGCCCTACAGATTAAAATGGTGGGTCTTTCTTTTTTTTTTTTTCACACAGTATTTGCGCAGCGATTTTTCAAACGCATTTTTTTGGGAAAAAACACACTTTTCAAAATTTTAATGCACTAAAACACACTATATTGCCCAAATTTTGGATGAAATAAAAAAGATAATCTTAGGCCGAGATACCAAACACGACATGCTTTAAAATTGCACACAAACGTGCAGTGGCAACAAACTAAATACATTTTTAAAAGCCTTTAAAAGCCTTTACAGGTTACCACTTTAGATTTACAGAGGAGGTCTACTGCTAAAATTACTGACCTTCGCGGTGATACCTCACATGCATGGTGCAATTGCTGTTTACATTTGACGCCAGACCGATGCTTGCGTTCGCCTTTGCGCGAAAGCAGGGGGGGACAGGGATGCTTTTTTTTTTATTATTATTTTTTTGCTGTTTTATCTTATTTTTAAACTGTTCCTTTCATATTTTTTTTTTTTTTTTTTTATTGTTATCTCAGGGAATGTAAATATCCCCTATGATAGCAATAGGTAGTGACAGGTACTCTTTTTTGAAAAAAATGGGATCTATTAGACCCTAGATCTCTATTCTGCCCTCAAAGCATCTGACCACACCAAGATCGGTGTGATAAAATGCTTTCCCAATTTCCCAATGGCGCTGTTTACATCTGGCGAAATCTAAGTCATGAAATGCTCGTAGCTTCTGGTTTCTTAGGCCATAGAGATGTTTGAAGCCATTCTGGTCTCTGATCAGCTCTATGGTCAGCTGGCCGAATCACCGGCTGCATTCTCAGGTTCCCTGTTGGGACAGGAGAGCCAGAGAAAAAAATGGAAGACGGTGGGGGGGTCATTCCCTCCCACTGCTTGTAAAAGCAGTCTAGAGGCTAATTAGTCGCTGGGATTTCTTTTACATGAAAGCCGACCGCTGGCTGAAAAAAAATGATACCAAGATGATACCTAAACCTGCAGGCATCATTCTGGTATAACCACTCAAAGTCCATCAACATACAAGTACGTTGCTGGTCCTTGTTGGGCATATATTGTAAACTTTTTTTTCATGCAGCCTGTGGGCTGAACAAAAAAAAAGAGATTGATCGGTGGGTATGCCCACCATTAGAATACCTCCCTTCATCCACCCACTTCTAATGATGGGCATACATGCACCGTTTATATATGCCGGAGCATGGGGGCATCCGCCCCAAAAGGTAGAAGCAAATCGCTCCTCTGCCCCTGCTGCCCCCATGCTTCGGCATATATGCTCTTTTTTTTAACTGTGGTGGTGAAATCACCTCCTACAGTGCTGGAGTCACGGCTTTATGTATCGTGGGAGCAAACGCTGTTGATATCAAGATAAATAAATCCGCGCTGCAACTGAATGGCGTACCTGCTAAGCAAATGATGGTTAACAATAAAACAAAGTAACATTACAGTATAACAGTAAGACTTACCATACCTGCAAAGCAAATACAAAAAAAAACATTTTTTAACGCAACCTGTGCCTAAAATATATATATGCCGAAGCATGGGGGCATCCACCCGCAAAAGGTAGGAGCAAATCGCTCCTCCGCCCCTGCTGCCCCCATGCTTCGGCATATATGCTCTTTTTTTTAACTGTGGTGGTGAAATCAGCTCCAACAGCGCTGGAGTCACAGCTTTATGTACCGTGGGAGCAAACGCTGTTGCTGTCAAGATAATTAAATCCGCTCTGCAGCTGAATGGCGTACCTGAAAACAAAAAAATGGTTAACAATAAAACAAAGTGAACAGTAAAGTATAAAAAAATTGCATACCTATGAAGCAAACATGATAAAACTTAACAACAATCAAACATTGCAGAATAGAATACAATAAAAAAGAGCAGAACAATATAGAGAGAATAGAGAGAGAACAATAAAACGACAACTATTTTTGTCTTTTTATTTTATATTTTTTTTGTAACTGTAACTGGTTCCAGGTTCGGGTCTCTCAAAATGCGATGGCATCTTGGGAGACCCTGTGAAAGTGTGCCTAGTCTGTGCAGTGCTGTAGCCTACGCTAATACTCAACTAGTGTATGGTAGCGGCGTTCAAAACATTCACCAATGCAAAGACCAGGTTTGTCAGGACAGGAGGGACAATAGTAGCGGGTGTCACACCTATATCCGCGCTTGCTGCAGACACGACATCTTTTTGGGGGGGCTCGTTGGGTAGGGGTACTCGGGAGGACATAAAGAAAATGCCTCTCATGCACCCGGCTTACTGCATTTGGTTGGGGAAGGTGAGGTGGAGCACCGTCTGGAAACAGAAGGGCTCAGACGATCTCTTCCTGGAATTTAAGGAAGGATCCAGTCCGTCCTGAAGCTTTGTATAGCACATAAGCGTTCAGCAAAGCCAATTGAAATAAACAGACACTTTCTTGTACCAGCGTCTGGCCTTACGGGCAACTAGGTACGGCGCCAACAACTGGTCATTGAGGTCCACCCCTTCCATATTTTGGTTATATTCGTGGACACAGAGGGGTTTCTCCACAACACCAGTCACCGTAGTAATTTGGACCGTCGTGTCTGCATGAAGGGAGGAAGGAACGAAAACATTCTTATTATCCCTCCACTTCATAGCCAGCAAATTATTACACTGCAAGCAGGCTCTCTCCCCCAGCCTAAGATGGGAATCTACGAGCTGCTGGGGAAAGCCCCGGTGATTAGGTCACACGGTGCCACATGCTCCAATCTGCTGATCAAACAAGTTACCAAAAAGTGGCACGCTCGTTTAATAATTGTCCACATGTAAGTGGTACCCCTTTCCAAATAAGGGTGACACCAAGTCCCACACAATCTTGCCAGCGCTTGCTATGTAGTCAGGGCAGTTTGTCGGCTCTACATGACTATCTTTTCCCTCGTAAACCATAAAACTACATGTATAGCCTGTGGCCCTGTCACAGACCTTTTACATCTTGACCCCATATCTGGCACGCTTGCTGGGAAGGTACTGTTTTAATGACAAGTGGCCAGAAAACTTAATCAGGTAATCATCAACGCAGACAACTTGATGGGGAGTAAACAAGTCTGCAAAACGTTGGTTGAAGTGGTTAATGAGGGGCCGAATTTTGTAGAGCCGATCGTATCCAGGGTCTCTACGAGGACGACAGAGTTCATTGTCATTGAAGTGCATGAACCGCAAGATCTGCTGGTATCATGCCCTGGTCATGGAGGCAGAGAACAAGGACATATGATGAATTGGGTCAGTGGACCAATATGACCGCAACTCACTCTTTTTAGTTATGTCCATGTTGAGGGAAAGGCCCAGAAAGAGTTTACATTCGGATACCGTAATTGGTCTCCAATCTCTGGCAAGGGAGGATTGGGGAATAGTGGCGATGTGTTGACCAGCATACAAATTGCTTTGGTCCACAATAGATCTATAGAGATCTTCGGTGAAAAACAGCGAATAAAAATCAAGTGACATAAAATCAACTGTTTCCACCTGAATGCCGGGTTGGCCAGTGAATGGGGGAAGTACGGGTGCTGCTGAAGTGGTGGGTTCCCAATTAGGATTGGCAAATGCAGCAGGAAGGGTACTATGAGCACGACGGGCCTGTGTTCGTCTTCTTGGTGGCAGCAGGACACTGCTTGCGCTTGCCACCTCACCAGCTTGAACTGCACTTATGGGACTCGCCATGTCACCACGTGATACTGCAGTGCTGGATGTATGACCAGGGTGTACTAGGCCTCTGGTGCTTGCCAGTTCACCAGAAGGAATAGCGGCACTAGTACTGCTCTGCTCCATATGAGGGACCTGCGGTTCTTGCACATCAATGACAGAAGAAGAAGTTCGGGGTCTGCTACACCTGACCTTGGCAGGGACCACAACTCCGTCGTTAGAGATATCTGTCATGGAGCCGCTGTCGTCTACAGGATCGTATTCTGAGCCTGAATCTGACAGATGATTGACTTCCTCTTCACTATCTGTCATGCTCAGAAATGTGTAGGCCTCTTCACTAGTGTACCTTCGATTTTCCATTTTGGGCTCTAAATTTAGTGGTACACTAGTGAGACTCACAGGTAAAAAAGCTCCTAGACTGTTAGCGACTGTATCAAAATGCTACCAAAAAAACTGTTAGCAATCACAGGGATCAGGCCTCACTCTGCGATCGCTGCAGTTATGTGTGTTAAGTGTTTTGTAAGTGACAGTGATCGATCGATACTGCACTTGGGTGGGCTGGGCAGGGCTTGGCCAAGGGGCAGAATGAAGGTGCTAGCAGGTATCTGGCCTGATCCTGCTAACACTGCGTTTTTGGAAACCCTTAACTACTGGGGACTCCAGTATAGATCTAATCAGATCAGATATTGATCCGTTCAGATACTATACCACTAATTGAGGTGTATGCCGTGTGTGTGCGTGGGTGTTAGCGGTACTGGCGCTAAGCTGATGCTGCCTGGGGCAACGCAGACCCTATCTGACCCTAAAACCTAACTTATATCACCGCCGGACGATCAGGGGGTTAAACCTTTATTAGGTAATAAACAGCGGGTACCCTGAAACTATAAAAAAACAAATTAACTAACCAGCATCACCCGTAAGAGTTATACGGTGATCACTGGTGAAAGGGTTAACTAGGGGGCAATCAGGGGGCTAAAACCTTTATTAGGTAGTATATGGGGGGCCCTGACACTATAAAATGCTGATGGCGAACCTAAATACTTACCTCCCTAACTAGCGTCACCTGTGACACTAATACAGCGATCAGAAAAACGACCGCTTAGTGACACTGGTGATGGGGGGGGTGATCACGGGGTTAAACCTTTATTGGGGGGGTTAGGGGGGTATCCTAGACCTAAAGGGGGCTAACACTTACTGCCCTACCACTTATAACTGTCACAAACTGACACCAATGCATAAATCAGAAAAAAAAATGCTATTGGTGTCACTGTGGCAGTGGGTACAGGGGGGTGATCGGGGGGTGATCGGGGGCAGATGGGGGGTGGAAAGTGTGCCTAGAGTGTTCTACTGTAAGTGTAGTGCTGGTGCACTTACTTGGATGTCTTCTCTCCTCGGCGCCGGAACAAAAAAGACCGACTCAAGGAGAGATGACATCACTTCCTCTGCCGCTGTTTACATTACAGCAGCAGAGGAAGATTGTCATTCATTGGGAGCGATCGCGAGGGGGTGGCCACAAATGCGTGGCCTCCCCCTCAGCATTGATCTCTCCCCTAACGATGCCGACCGCCTCAGGCACCGGGAGGGGCACGATGCGCCCCCCCGTGGGAGGCAGATCACGTACCAGGTACTTGATTTTGCCTGCCCGTGCCATTCTGCTGCAGTACATCTGAGTTAGGCGGCCGGCAAGTGGTTAATAAGGACTCTAGCTTCTTATCAGCTGGATCCTTAAAAACTTGGGCATTATCCACTGGACAGGTTAGACATTTATTTACTAAAGAAATGGCGGCATCAACCAACGGTGTATTCCATTTCTTCCTGAACTTTTCCTCCATAGGATATAACAGTGAGAACCTTTTTGGAGGTAAGTATATCCTGTCAGTCAATCTGCGTAAATCACCTGCTCCAATAATGGATGCAAAGGGAAAGCCTGGGAACCTTGCTTAGGTCGCAAGGATCCTAAAGTAGAACAAGAGAGTCCTGGCTCCTGAACCGGGGGTAATTTAAACCCAGCTCGTACCATCTCAGCCAGAGATTGGATAAACAATTTTTGGGGTGGGAAGCTGAAAATGGTTCCTCTGAACCAGAATCCTCAGCCGAGGAATTCTCAGCCTTTCCTTCCTCCCGGTCTTTTATGGCCACCTCCTCCAAATCCTCTGCCCATTCTGGTTCCAGATCACCTGGACCCATCTGGCTATGGGGGTCCTGGTGCTCAAGTGACTCACCACTGGGGCCAGGCTCCGGAGAGGGAGATCTATTACGTTCCCCCCCCCCGTGTTACTGAGGCAATCATACCAGCTATTTTGCCCTCAAGGCCAGCTAGGGCAGACGCCAAGTCATCCTTAGTAACATAAGCCAAGGCAGGAACATTGGTAGTGGCCACAACGCCTGACAGCTGCAATGGCTCAGCCAGGCCAGAAGCCGCAGGTCTTTCAGGGGAGACTGAGGCTGCATCAGCATGAGGTTGGTCTCCTGTTATTAAAGGAGGAACTCTTACCCCAGTACTTGCTCTGCTCCCTGTACCTCGTTTTCTGGAAGATATTGCTTACAAGATGAGGAAAAAGTAATCCATCTGAACCACAAGCCTGTAACTAGCGTATAGTAGTTGTCACGGCTTGTAAAACCCCTGTCAAACTTGTTGCAACTGTGTCCAAAAACTTCCAGACTCACGTGCCCAAGTATAACTACTCTGTGTCTCCACAGCGCATGCCAGGAGCTCCAGCCTTTTATGAAGTCTGTCGATGACACCGACTGTGCACTAGTGCGCCCGCGCATGTGTTTGCAGCATACACGCAAATGCGGGCATCCACCTCGTCCACAGCGGACGCCGTGCATGCCCGCGGCGTACAGGCCCGCCCTAAGAGTGCATGCGCACACCTGCGGCATGCACACGGCGCGCGTGTACTTCCGTAGTACTCACCGCTATAAGTACACGCCACAGCCGGTCAGTCTGTAACAGCTGTCACCCACTGAGACACAAGGTACACTGAGGTTAGAGGTAAAAAACAAAAAACAGTCTTAGGAATCCCAGAGGGAGTACTCACTGTTCCACACTGCAGGACCTGTTTTACCAGGCCCAATCTTCCCCCATCACGGCGGGTAGCGCCTCTGTGGACCTTCAAGGACCGGGTCCCCCATACTTGGGGTCCACACCCTTGGACCTGTAAGGCACCCTTCTGGTTACCTTGGGCAAGTATGACCAGGAATACCAATTTTAACAAGGGTCCAGTGCCATATAGGACACATTACAGGCAAAACCTCGTTCTTGACTTGAGGCTCGGGAAAAAACTGAGGTACTTTCCGTGTGGGAGGGGTTATATGGGAGGAACCGTATTACTATTGGTTGCCAGTGTCCAATCACCTAAAGGTAGCGTATAACCCCAGATAGTCATTACTATGGTGCTCTGTGTCCCGTGATGTACGATAAAGAAATGTTGTTATTGTGTTAAAGCTTTCACTCATGGTCAAAGAACTCTCATTTAACCCAAATCATATCTGAGAGATATTAAATCTCAAATATAGTATACGAGAAAAAGAGTGCATGGGAGGTCGTCATATATCTAATCAAGCATGTGGTGCCCAAGCGGCTGCTGTTGTGGCCACGCTTGATCCGCTTCAGACATAGGTTGCAAACAGCAACGGTGCAATCTGCTGCACACGTGTCCAAAAAGGCCCACACCAAGGAACTTTTCAAACTCAGCAGGGAGTCAGCAGTGCCTTGCACCTGCGGAGCTCTGCGGTGTGATGCAGTAGGGTGGATGCCCTTAAGCTGCCCCCTAAAGGACATCCTGCCTCGTTGGAGTTGTGCCTCCTCCTCCTCCTCTATTCTATCAGGCAACCAAGTAGAGTCAGTGACCTCATCATCCCCTCCCTCCTCGTCACTGGAGCAAACTAGGCACTATGCTGCAGCTGGGGGAACATGACTGCCAGTTTCTTGTCCTTCTTGGGCACCCCCTCTCTCTAGGTTCATGTTACTCCCTTCCTCAACCTGGGAACCAACATTGGAGCCTTCAAATATCTGCGCATCCTCCAGCAGCATGTACCCAAAACTGTGGTCGAATAGTTTGGGGGACTCCTCCATGCATGATGGTTGGGCTACGGAAGGAGTGACTGTGGACAAGGAGCCGGTGGAATAGCCACTTTGGCAGCTGCATAGGAAGGAAAACTACTCTGAGCCTGGGTGACAGAGGATGAGGAGGATGAGGACGGCTTTGTTATCCACTCCACCAACTCTTCTGCATGTTCTGGCTCAATAACACAGCCAGCAGCAGAAAAAAAGGACAAGTGTGCCCCACGGCCACCGGCAGAGGATGCACCATGTCCATGACCAGCACTGTTGACTGCAGACACAGTGCCTGCTTTCCCTCTTTTAGTGGCCTGTGAGCGTCTGCCTCTCCTTGGTGGCCTTCTGGACATGATGTATATTTTGTTTTGCAACACCGCACTACACTGTATTGTGTACTGTGTACACCACCAGAAAAGTAGTACCAACTGCACTACGGCTGCACTGTATTGTAATTGCAATTTTTGATCTAATATTTCTTAGCAGGGCCTGTTCCTGCGCTCAACAAGAGTATCTGTGAGGCTTTACAGTGTTGTGCCACCACCACCACATAAGGCCCAATTTTTCTGCCCCTGTTTAACAGGGGCGCGTAATTACAATTTTTGATCTAATATTTCACAGCAGGGCCTGTTCCCGCGCTCAACAAAAGTATCTGAGAGGCTTTACAGTGTTGTGCCACCACCACCACCCCCTAAGGCACATTTTTTCTGCCCCTGTTTAACAGGGGCATGTAATTACAATTCTTAATATAATATTTCACAGAAGGGCCTGTTCCAGCGCCCACCTAGATTAACTGTGAGGGCTTACAGTGTTCTGGTACCACCAACACCTAAGGCCCAATTTTCCACAGAGTGTATAGGGCAGGCCGTATAGTATATACAGGCGGCCCCCTATTTTCAAACATCCGACTTACAAACGATTCCTACTTACAAATGGAGGGAGACAACAGGAAGTGAGAGAAAATCTACCCCTAGGAAGGGAAATTCTCTCCTGTAAGAGTTAATATGGGAAAAAGGTGTCTCCACTGATGCTTTATCACCAATCCTTGTTTCCCTAATAACCCAAAATTTTCAAAATCCAATTGTCATTGGGACAGAAAGTGAGGTGAAATTTGAACAGGGGCACAGACAGCAAAGAAAATGTTACAGGGGCGATAACCCTGCCTATATTATCCAAAAAGCTTAAAAATAGATTTTTGGGCTGGAGCTACACTTACAAAATGTACCTGTTCCAAATTACAAACATATTCAACTTAACAACAAATCTACAGTCCCTATCTTGTTTGAAACCCGGGGACCGCCTGTATACTGCTGCTGTTCAGAGTATATAGGGCCTGGGGGCCCCACGCCTTTTTTTTTACATTACAGCCGCAAGCAGTTTTAAATTACTCTTATTCCTTTAGAAATGTCATTTTGTGAAGGGACTGTTCTAAACTCAGAAAAAATGCACCACTTTACAGGCATACTATAGACACCTCCCAGGCACGATATTTAAAGGAATATTTCATTTTTATTGTTTCACTTTAAGCATTATTAAAATCCGTCCGTTTTTAAAACTTTTTTTTGCATTGATTCATGTCCCCTGGGGCAGGACCCGGGTCCCCAAACACTTTTTCTGACAATAACTTGCATATTAGCCTTTAAAATTAGCACTTTTGATTTTTTATGTTCGAGTCCCATAGACTTTAACGGGGTTCGCGTGTTCGCACAAATTTTTGGTCTGTTCACATGTTCTGCCACGAACCGAACCAGGGGGGTGTTTGGCTCATCCCTATTGAGAATCTGTCAGGCATCCTCAAAACAGAAGGTGGAGGAGCGCAAGGTCTCTAACATCCACCAGCTCCATGATGTTGTCATGGAGGAGTGGAAGAGGACTCCAGTGGCAACCTGTGATGCTCTGGTGAACTTCATTCCCAAGAGGGTTAAGGCAGTGCTGGAAAATAATGGTGTCCACACAAAATATTGACACTTTGGGCAAAGTTTGGACATTTTCAGTTAGGGGTGTACTCACTTTGTGTTGCCAGCGGTTTAGACATTAATGGCTGTGTGCTGAGTTATTTTGAGTGGACAGCAAATTTACATTGTTAAACAAGCTGTACACTCACTACTTGTCATTGTAGCAAAGTGTAATTTCTTCAGTGTTGTCACATAAATGTCAGGGCTGGGCTCAGCCCTTCCTTCTCAGAGCTGGCCCCTCAGCTGTCGGATAATTGCCAGCTCCTATCTCTCCACAGTTACTCAGCTGTTGATGATATCCTGCTCGTCAGTCCTGCCTACTGGATCTCTGCCTTTGCCTTGGTCAACATCACAGAGACGATCTCCTGCATTCCCGTTTAAGCCGTTCCTGATGGCTTTGTGACAGGCCGAAACATCGAAGGTTCCACCGCATTACTTCCACCCATACGAAACTACCCAGGAATCGAACTGAACGGCGCAAACTACTGCTTTTCTATTAGGGCCGATTACCCTTAATAATCACCTGCTACACACGTCGGGTGCCAGGACTATAATACACCTATACATCTGTTGAGGGCACTAGACGTTATGTAGACATACATACTTTAACATTCATAAAGTTTCTTCTTGCTACGTTTGTATAATATATAACAGCTAATCATGTATGTTCCCTTTAAGGAAAGGCAGGTACAATCATATAATTAACAATACTCTATTATACTGGATAATGTGTAAACTTAAGCTGTCAGCTTTAACCACTTAAGGACCAGCCTCGTTTTGGATTTTAGGTGTTTACATGTTTAAAACAGGTTTTTCTGCTAGAAAATTACTTAGAACCCCCAAACATTATATATGGTTTTTCTTCTAACACCCTAGAGAATACAATGGCGGTCATTGCAATACTTTTTTTTGCACCGTATTTGCGCAGCGGTCTTATAAGCGCACTTTTTTTGGAAAAAATTCACTTTTTTGAATAAAAAAATAAAACAACAGTAAAGTTATCCCAATTTTTTTTTATATTGTGAAATATAATGTTACGCCAAGTAAATTGATACCCAACATGTCATGCTTGAAAATTGCGCCCGCTCGTGGAATGGCGTCAAACTTTTACCCTCAAAAATCTCCATAGGCGACGTTTAAAAAATTCTACAGGTTGCATATTTTGCGCTACAGAGGAGGTCTAGGGCTAGAATTATTGCTCTCGCTCTACCAGTCGCGGCAATACCTCACATGTGTGGTTTGACCACCGTTTTCATATGCGGGCGCTACTCGCATATGCGTTCGCTTCTGCGCGCGAGCTCGTCGGGACAGGGGAGTTTTAAAAATTTTTTTTTTTATTTTTATTATTTATTTTACAATATTTTATTTATTTTTACACTGTTTAAAAAAAAAAAAAAAATTGTGTCACTTTTATTCCTATTACATGGAATGTAAACATCCCTTGTAATAGAAAAAAGCATGGCAGGACCTCTTAAATATGAGATCTGGGGTCAAAAAGACCTCAGATCTCATATTTACACTAAAATGCAATAAAAAAAAAAAAAAAAAAAAAAAAGTCATTTAGAAAAATGACATTTGAAAAAATATGCCTTTAAGAGGCGTGGACGGAAGTGACGTTTTGACGTCGCTTCCGCCCAGCAGTGTCATGGAGACGAGTGAGCGCCATCTTGGCCTCACTTGTCTCCAGACAAACCACGGAAGAGGACGCAATCGCCTCCGCCGCTACCGACGGCTCCGGTAAGCGGCGGAGGGCACCGGATCGCGGCGGGAGGGGGGGGGCCCTCTCCCGCCACCGATAAAAGTGATCTCGCGGTGAATCCGCCGCAGGGACCACTTTTATCTGAAAGCCGGCCGCCGCACGAAAACGGGGATACCGGGGTTATGGCAGCTAGCTGCTGCCATAACAACGATATCCCCGTTCAAACTTAGGACGTATATAGTCGTGCGGCGGTCGGGAAGTGGTTAATTGAGGATCGGTTACATTTTATGAGCCTTAAAATGGATCTTATGGTGATACTGGCTATATATATATATATATATATATATATATATATATATATATAATATGGGCTTTGGTTGTATTAGCTCGAGCTGTTATGGCTGAGTTAAATATTGTTTTAAAGTGTAATTTGGTGAGTTTGTATTAACATGGAATTTTTGCATTAACAGGGAATGTTTGATAATGGGGTTATCAATATATCAATAATTTGCTAATGGGGTTATCAATATGCTTTGTAATGGGGTTATCAATATGCTTTGAGTTTTTCTATGTTATCTTATATGAAAATGGTCATTTATATTTGAAGGTTGTTTTAAAAGAAATACCAATAAAAAGGCCTCGGCCATTTCAAATCCAAAATTAAAAGTTTCTGTTTATTATTTATTAAATGTATTGTTTATATTATTAAAGGTTCTGCCTACGGTCCCATTGCAATATTCCTTTTGTTTATATCCAGATCATGAATACATAATAAATATTGTGACATCGTAATGATGGCATGTAACCAGATACACCACCCTCATCAGATACCTGCGATTATGTCTTTCTAAATATTGGTCAAAGAAGGTACCATGTACCTGAATCTTTCTGTTCCTAGAAGAATATACACATTTACCTGAAAACTCTATGATCTTTACATTAACATCTGTTGAGGACACTAGATGTTATGTTGACATACATACTTTTAACATTCATAAAGTTTATTCTTGTTACATTTCTATAATATATAACAGCTGGTCATATATGTTCCCTTTAAGGAAAGGCAGGTACAATCATATAATTAACAATACTCTATTATACTGGATAATGTGTAAACTTAAGCTGTCAGCTTTAATTGAGGATCAGTTACATTTTATGAGCCTTAAAATGGATCTTATGGTGATTTAACTAAGGTAAACACAGGGGGTAAACAAAACATTTACAAAGACACATCCCTTAGCGACATGTTCTCTGCAGTGTCTACTAAACAAATTAGTTCCCTGCCCTGAACAGCTCAGGAAGCCTCTCTGCGGCAAAGCATGAAAGTCATACTCACTGCAGTATGAATCATTAATACATAAATGCTGTTTCTCTGCTGTAAAATTTTCCTCACAGTGCATATGCTGACACGATGACAGGCAATTAACATTACCAAGAAAATAACAGAGTATTATCAGACAACAGCTATTTACATTACACTTGGTAACCTATCACTTTCCTTAAAGGGAGTCTCGTAAACCTGCTTGCACTAGTACTTCTGAAAATCAAGGGCCAATAATTTCTCTGGCTTTTATGTTACAATGCAGAACACTTGTCCTTTATGATATTCATTCTCCTTATAAAAACAAGGATTTTTTTTTTCATTTTTGTATTAGATGTTAAAGGAAAAATATAATACATTAATAAAATCAGAAATATTATCAAATGTTGTATCAGATGCTGTCTGATACCTAGAAAGTTCAGAGACTCTGAGGATAACCTTTGGAATATTTTTTAGGGCTCATTCACATGGGCACAGAGAGCCGTACACCTTGAAAAATGAATGTATTATAAAAGAGAATCATAAGAAGAGGTAAGTTTAATGCCTAAATAAGACAAGGAAAAGTCTTCCCAGGGAAAAGGAAAATGTGACTAATATTAAAAAAAAAAAATGGAGGACTAGCTGTTATTTCCGCTTATTATTCAGCTGCTCAAATATCTCATCTTATGGGTTACGATAACTGTTCAGACCCTCCCCTCTGGATTTCCCTGGAAGCCTCCCAAATAGATCCTATATCCATTGATACTATTCTATGGATTCCTAAAAAAATTAAAAAGCATATTGTTAACCCCATTATCAAACATTCCATGTTATTTTGGGATAAATACAAATTTAGAAGTAATTTAATGTCCCCTTATGCTCCCTTATTAATAATCGTACATAACACAATGGTTTTACCAGGATTTCAAGAACCATCTCCAATTCAAATGGTGGACTTAGAAAAATATTTATAAAATCTATGATCTAATAACTCCCTTTTGGAGTATTAAGGCTTTTGTCTATGAAACAAACTCACAAATTACCCCATCAAGAATTTCCCAGATACTAATAAAACAACTATTATCTCAAACTATAAGATCTTCGCATAATCTAAAAACCCTCACTCTCTTTGAACATCTTTGTAAACATGATCCTACTGCTAAAGGTCTTTTCTCAATGATTTATTCATCTATACTTGATAAAACAAAACCTCATTCATATAAAACAAAAAATGGGGAAATGATCTTGGAACAACTACAACAGAAGAAGAATGGAAACAAATATGGTATACTACTTCCCACTGTTCTATTAAAACTGCCACAATAGAATTCAATTACAAATTACTCATGAAATGGTATTTGATTCCCAAACGTTTAGCCAAGTTTAAAACAACTATCTCAAATAAATGCTTTAGAGGTCCTAAATTAAATCAATTTTGGTCTGATATAGATAGATAGATAGATCGATCTATATATATATATATCTATATATATATAGATATATATATAGATATATATATATATATCTATATATATATCTATATATATATAGATATATATATATATAAATAAAATTATTTTTACCTTATTTGGAAAAACCTTTCTAAAAACCCTCTAGAAGCCTTATTAAATCTCAAAACAAAAAACTTACCCGATACCCAATTCTGTCTTTTGACATTTTTATTCACTGCTGCTAAACAAACATTGGCAAAAGCATGGTGGTCTTCTACTCCAAATTTCACTTTGGTCAGGAACAAAATTAATTGGTTTATGTCCAATGAAAAACTTGCTCCTATTGTTTGTGTTAATATAGACAAATTTGAGAAAACATGGTCCCCATGGATTACATCTTACTTACCACAAAATTTTGATAGATCCCTTCTACGTTTGTGATATATTCTTAAAAACGTTTTTACATTTGTTATTTACCCCAATTTGATTATTATTTATTCCTTTTCTTAACTATTAACATATTTATATGTATTTTAATATACAAATCTTTATGTATATGATTTTTTACTTCTCTTATTTCTTGAAAATAATAAAATATTTATAAAAAAAAAGAAAAATGAATGTATCTCTGCGCCTGGGAGTCAGAGGGGTTTGCGCACAGTCACCTGTACAGGTCAACAATGTACATGAGCCCCTGGATGCAGATAGTGTGCTTCCAAGGCTGCTCATCCATCCATGTGTGCAAGTAAACACTCAGATGTTCAACTACCAGCACACAGCCTCCACTGTCATAAAATTGCACAGGTAGCTATACACAATCACCTCTCAGGCACAGAGATGCTCATTTCTCCCAATTATCTTGAGGGTTTGAATACCTAATTATTTTAGGACTGGCCAACTATTCTAGTAGCTTTCAACTAATGTAATTATATTCCTGGCATCAATCCATTTTAATCTTATTAATATTTCCCAAGTTATTAACCTTTTTAGGGAAAAGAATACCTTACCATGCATCTTTTCAATCCCGGTAGGAATTGATAATTACTGAACCCATTAGTCAGTATTTACTGGATGGAGGTGAATATTGAGAACATTACCTTCAAAGCAAACCTCTCAACCTTTTTGAGGGGAAATACATATGGTATTATCCTCCTGTCCACCATCTATAGTGGTAGTCTGAGTTGCCTGTAAATAAGTGCCATCTAGAATTTAATTATTCCATGAGATGGATCTCACTAGAATCCAGTCCTCATCACAGGGCAGTTGCGATTGTGATAGGATTGGGAGAGTTCATATCTAATGGTCTTTTTACTTGAGACCATATAACCTTTTTAATAAAATCACAATATGGGATTTAATCTTTTAATGAGATCAATACCAATAATGAATCAATCGTAGGGCACATTAACTATAAATATGGGAATGAAAATTATTTTTTTTCCCTTAGTTGAAGTTCAACTAGGCCTTTCCTATGACTTCAGGACAATGCCTAAAACATGTTTTATAAGATCAGCTATGAAACTTTTTCAGCTGATGCTTTTCAGGAAATAATTCCTGGAATTGTTGGAAATATTTTTGAGACAAAATAGTTGCTTGGATAATTGTGTCCCATAATTTCATTATGGTATCCTGCTTCTATGAAATACCTGTAAGGAACAAAATACTTGGAATGACATGTGAAATTTGAAAACTCAAATGGGGAATTGGCGCTGTTCACAAATCAGATAATTATTAAATATCTCACCATGCGAAAATGTATGTGCAACAAGGTGTATTATCAAACCTCCTTTGCAAAAGGGCAAGGGGGGGGGGGTACGTATTTGTGATTTTATTTTGCAGTCAAAATCTTGCTGTGAGAAAAAACTGACAGTCTTTGGAATGTGCCTGTGTAAAAAAAAAAGTTGGGGGCCAACCTCCTCCCTGGGTGAGTAAGTTGCACAGCAGGCAAGAAGACAAATTTCACATGTCGTAAATACGAATATTCCGCGCTTAGGACAGACACAAATAGGAACTGCAGCCCCCCAAAAAAAGGAAAACACCAAGGTGAAGTCCAAGTGCTGAAAACTCACATAGGGGAATTGGCACTGTTCACAAATCAGATAATTATTAAATATCTCACCATGCGAAAATGTATGTACAACAAGGTGTATTATCAAACTTGGTGAAAAAACCTGTGAAAAAACTAAAAAACGAATTAAAATGTGTGTGTCATATAAATTAATAAGTGTTCAAATCACCACAAAAGATGTAAAGTAAAATAAAAGCTAATATGGGTGTAGCTGAAACAACATAAATCACACTGATAAAGGTATGACACCTAAAAACAGCAGAAAAAGAAAAAACTTTCTGATGTTAATTGGAACAATCCAAAAAGTGATACAAAAAATAATAAATATATACCAAAAATGAATAAATTCTATGGTGAAAATTAATGTGATAATCTTCCGTGCAACCAAATACTCCAAAAAAATATATTGTGTAAGTCCAAAAATTGTCCTATGTATAAAAAAACCCCTGTGAACAAATGGTGTATGCATCCAAACGATCCCAGATAGGTTTGCTGTAGCTGGTGTTAACCGTCTTGAGTGGAACCCCCACTTGTGCCCTCACTCATCGGAACGCCCAACCCCTGCAGGGGTAGTGGGCATGTGAATGTAGATCCAGTAGCCGGATTCCTGAACGATTGATGTCCCCCTCACCGACTCCACGGTCTCCTTCCGACCTGTGTCAGCGCTGTCTTTTTAATAGTATCCACCAGGAGGTGTCCATATGTATGGAGAAGAGAGGAGCCTCATAGCGTAAATCCAAAAAATTTTTTATTGAACCAATACAGATTACAAATAAAATTAATTAGAATAAAAATGGGAGCTGGCAGTGCTCCGCCGGCTGGCTACAAGCCAATGGCCACAACAATAGCGTGGTAGCGGCGTGCGTTCCACGGCCTGTCTACCAAAAACAATAGCGTGGTAGCGGCGTGCATTCCACGGCCTGTCTACCAAAAACCGGAAGTATCCACACAATCAGAAGCTAGAGTGATGTATGCGTACCGCGTGACCATGCCTTACGCATTTCGTCATCAAGACGTCATCTGAGGCGCGGCCATCTTGGTACACCATACGTCCTATTATACTACAGGGAGGCGCCGCGATATCCAATTAAAAGCACTGGTGTGACGTGCACACCCACCCAGCGGGGAATTAATAGATGTAACTATCGGGATGAAAAATAGAGGCAAAAACAAAGGCAAAAATAGAGGCCTAGCACCCCCTGGTGTGGATATATAAAAATATATAAAAATTAATGACAGGGCGCCTCCATGTAATCTTAAAACAGCAAAAAGATAAAAATATCCCAGCGGATGAAAACCTGTAAACATACCCTTTCACATGTAAACATTTATAGAAGGGAAAAAGAAATGAAAAACTCTATATAACATAATAAATGGAAAAAGTTAAAATTTAAAAATAAAAATAAAAACGTCAATGTCAATAATGAATTTAAAATAGACCAAAGAGCAAAGATTAAAAATCAGTATCAATGGTGAATATACATTAGACCAAAGAGCAAAAAACATTATGTAATGTTTGTATGTGTATCCACATCCGTGCACTCACATAGGGGGATAAAAATGAGCCAATATACTAAGATCTCCAACTTGTAAGGATGGGAGGGAAAATACATCCAAACACCATATAATATATTGAATCAAAACCACATGTGATAAAGAGAGATGGATATCTCATATGATCCTATAAAAATAAATGTATATAAAAACTATATATAAAAATATGAGAACCAACACATATGTTAGTCTATTAGTGCTCAAAAGGCCTAGAAAAAAGGCTATGTAAGACTGAGAAGAAAGATTCCATGTGACATAAGACTACTAAATCCACAATAATGTTATGTCCCATAACTCTCTGTTTTGCTCTGAATAGACGCAAGTGTGCGATCCCAAGCCGTAAGCTCGATTGTAAAAAATCGCACGCTTTTTACAAGCAATCTTTCTGATGTCTAATAAAAGAAAACCAGTGTGTATTTATGTGTGAACTGGAAAAAAATACTAGAAATTGGATAAAAAGCAGTTCAAATCAATATCCATGTTGAGTCCTCTAGGAACCAGACTACTGTATCTAAACGGTGTATCCATCTGGTTTCATTCTGGGATATATATATCTTCTTACTACCCCCCCTCCAGTTGTCCTTAATGGTATCAATACCATAGAAAACCAGACCAGATGGATCTCTGTGATGGAATTCGTCGAAAATTTAAATAAGAAAGAAGCACAATATTTAGTTCCAGAGTCCACCAAAACCCCGGTCATATACTACCTGCCTAAGATACATAAAAGGCTGAATAGACCGCCAGGGAGGCCAATTATAAGTGGAGTGGATTCCTTATTTTCCAGACTAGGAGAATACATTGACCAATTTTTGAAACCCCTAGTGGTGGAAGGTAAATCCTTCCTTAGGGATAGTACCCAATTGATTAAGGAGTTGAGATCTATTTCAGGGAGTGGTCAATGGTTATTGGCAACAATAGACATCAACTCCTTGTACACTAGTATTTCTCAGAAGGACAGATTGAAAGGGGTTGAGAAGGCCTTACATGATAGATCAAAATTAAGGCATGAACAAATTAAATTTATCTTGGAAGGACTGGAGTTGGCAATGGAATGCAGTTACTTCTGGTATAAGAAAGAGTTCTATGTTCAGAAAAAAGGCATGGCTATGGGTGCTAAGTATGCCCCAAGCGTGGCGAACATATTTATGGACATGATGGAAGAACACTATATATACGGGACCAGACGACCTGAAATTAAGTTTTACCGTCGATATATCGATGATGTCATCATATTATGGGAAGGTAACTCAGATTCAGTTCAGAAGTTTCTTGATGATTTGAACCATAATATATATGGCATCTCCTTTACTGGAAAATCAGATTATAATGTGATAGATTATTTGGATCTACAGATCTATAAAGAGGGTGAAGAATTGTTTACGAAAACTTATTTTAAAACCACGGATCGAAATGGGTATATACCCATCTCCAGCTGTCACCACCCTAAGTGGAAAGAAAACATCCCTAAAGGGCAGCTGTTGAGAATAAGGAGGAATTGTCGGAATATCGAGGATTACCAGAACCAAGCTGATATGCTGATTAATAAGTTTGTGGATAAAGGTTACCATATTGAAACTTTATTGAAATTAAAAAAGGAGCAACAAAAAGTAACAATACCAATAAGAATTCTCCAGGGGATATAGCCTTCATCACTGGTTTTAAAAATCAATATAGGAATATAGAGCACATAGTGAGGAAATATTGGCCCATTTTAAAATCTGATAGAACTCTAGGGAATAGTCTTACCAAAAAGCCTTGCTTTATTTATAGGAGGGCACCAACCCTCAGAAACCATTTGGTCTATAATGTGATTAACCCCCCGAGAAATATTAAACTGTTTTCAGGTAAGAAAGGCTTTTATAGATGCCATAAATGTTTGGCCTGCCGGGTTAGTAAGAAGCAACCGAAGAAGAGATCCTCCTTTTATTCTAGGAGAGGTATAGAGTATGATATCAGAGAATTAATCAACTGCAATACAACCCATGTGACTTACGTCATCGAATGTCCGTGCCGACTGCAATATGTGGGTAGGACTACCAGACCCCTACGTGTGCACATTAGAGAGCACATCAGTAATATCAAAAAGGGGTTTCCTAAGCATAACCTCTCAAGGCATTTCGACGAATTCCATCACAGAGATCCATCTGGTCTGGTTTTCTATGGTACCATTAAGGACAACTGGAGGGGGGGTAGTAAGAAGATATTGATATCCCAGAATGAAACCAGATGGATACACCGTTTAGATAGTCTGGTTCCTAGAGGACTCAACGTGGATATTGATTTGCACTGCTTTTTATCCAATTTCTAGTATTTTTTTCCAGTTGACACATAAATACACACTGTTCTTCTTTTATTAGACACCAGAAAGATTGCTTGTAAAAAGCGTGCGATTTTTTACAATCGAGCTTACGGCTTGGGATCGCACACTTGCGTCTATTCAGAGCAAAACAGAGAGTTATGGGACATAACATTATTGTGGATTTAGTAGTCTTATGTCACATGGAATCTTTCTTCTCAGTCCTACATAGCCTTTTTTCTAGGCCTTTTGAGCACTAATAGACTAACACATGTGTTGGTATTCATATTTTTATATATAGTTTTTATATACATTTATTTTTATAGGATCATATGAGATATCCATCTCTCTTTATCACATGTGGTTTTGATTCAATATATTATATGGTGTTTGGATTTATTTTCCCTCTCATCCTTACAAGTTGGAGATCTTAGTATAGTGGCTCATTTTTATCCCCCTATGTGAATGCACGGATGTGGATACACATACAAACATTTCATAATGTTTTTTGCTCTTTGGTCTAATGTATATTCACCATTGATACTGATTTTTAATCTTTGCCCTTTGGTCTATTTTAAATTCATTATTGACATTGACGTTTTTATTTTTATTTTTATTTTTAAATTTTAACTTTTTCCATTTAATATGTTATATAGAGTTTTTCATTTCTTTTTCCCTTCTATAAATGTTTACATGTGAAAGGGTATGTTTACAGGTTTTTCGTCCGCTGGGATATTTTTATCTTTTTGCTGTTTTAAGATTACATGGAGGCGGCCTGTCATTAAATTTTATATATTTTTATATATCCACACCAGGGGGTGCTAGGCCTCTATTTTTGCCTTTATTTTTGCCTCTATTTTTCATCCCGATAGTTACATCTATTAATTCCCCGCTGGGTGGGTGTGCACGTCACACCAGTGCTTTTTAATTGGACATCGCGGCGCCTCCCTGTAGTATAATAGGACATATGGTGTACCAAGATGTCCGCGCCTCAGATGACGTCTTGATGACGAAACGCGTAAGGCGTGGTCACACGGTATGCATACGTTGCTCTAGCTTCTGATTGTGTGGATACTTCCGGTTTTTGGTAGACAGGCCGTGGAACGCACGCCGCTACCACGCTATTGTTGCGGCCATTGGCTTGTAGCCAGCCGGCGGAGCACTGCCAGCTCACATTTTTATTTTAATTCATTTTATTTGTAATCTGTATTGGTTCAAACCAAAAATTTTTTGGATTTACGCTATGAGGCTTCTCTCTTCTCCATACATATGGACACCTCCTGGTGGATACTATTAAAAAGACAGCGGTGACACAGGTGGGAAGGAGACCGCGGAGTCGGTGAGGGGGACATCGATCGTTCAGGAATCCGGCTACTGGATCTACATTCACATGCCCACTACCCCTGCAGGGGTTGGGCGTTCCGGTGAGTGAGGGCACAAGTGGGGGTTCCACTCAAGACGGTCAACACCAGCTACAGCAAACCTATCTGGGATCGTTTGGATGCATACACCATTTGTTCACAGGGGTTTTTTTCATACATAGGACAATTTTTGGACTTACACAATATATTTTTTTGGAGTATTTGGTTGCACGGAAGATTATCACATTAATTTTCACCATAGAATTTATTCATTTTTGGTATATATTTATTGTTTTTTGTATCACTTTTTGGATTGTTCCAATTAACATCAGAAAGTTTTTTCTTTTTCTGCTGTTTTTAGGTGTCATACCTTTATCAGTGTGATTTATGTTGTTTCAGCTACACCCATATTAGCTTTTATTTTACTTTACATCTTTTGTGGTGATTTGTACACTTATTAATTTATATGACACACACACATTTTAATTAGTTTTTTAGTTTTTTCACAGGTTTTTTCACCAAGTTTGATAATACACCTTGTTGCACATACATTTTCGCATGGTGAGCTATTTAATAATTATCTGATTTGTGAACAGCGCCAATTCCCCTATTTGAGTTTTCAGCACTTGGACTTCACCTTGGTGTTTTCCTTTTTTTGGGGGGCTGCAGTTCTTATTTGTGTCTGTCCTAAGCGCGGAATATTCGTATTTACGACATGTGAAATTTGTCTTCTTGCCTGCTGTGCAACTTACTCACCCAGGGAAGAGGTTGGCCCCCAACTTTTTTTTTTTTTACACAGGCACATTCCAAAGACTGTCAGTTTTTCTTCACAGCAAGATTTTGGCTGCAAAATAAAATCACAAATACGTACCCCCCCCCCCCTTGCCCTTTTGCAAAGGAGGGGTTAAATTAATTTCAGAAAGAAAAAAATATATATATAATTATTAGATTTGCTTCGCTCATTTGTTTTGTTTTGTTTTTTGTTTTGTTTTACTGGTCAATTAGACATTTAAACATGAGTTTACTCATTTTTGTTGACTGATAAATCACATACATTTACATGATTTGACACCTCAGCCAGCTTTTCAGTTTTTGATTTTAGACAGGGTTCTGGGTTGGGTTCCCTTCTTCCAAAAGAAGGAATTTTATATTAGACAATGAGAAAATTTGATTTTTTCCATCTGTTCTGTCAATACCCCAAACTGCATCTGATCCAACTTGTCATGTAAACTACTTCTATTTTTCCAATGAGGGTGGTTTTTGAAAATTAGAAGCCTGGAGCTTTTCAGGCCCATCCGATTCAGAACTACTTTGATCTCTTGTCTGATTAGGTTGATTATCCCTGTAATGAGTAGACCGCTTTTTTTATAAACTCTTTCTTTCTAATTGAGTTTTCAGAAACAACTGGTATCTTTTTCTCACCTAGATTGGGTTTAACCTTCCTTTGATAAGTTTTTAACTACTTCAGTGTAAATACTTTTTGGAGCCTCAAATTGTTCTTGATTCTTTTTAACCTGAGCTTCAGTTATTACCTGAGTGGGCTTTTTAAATTTATCTTGAGGCCTACCGCTGTTTTGTAAAACAGTAAAAAGGGAGATGCTCTCTGTTATTAACCAATCCAGACCTTTTCCTTTTCTGGGATTGTACTCCCTGGCCAAAATAACTTAGTTTATTTGGCAAAGCCTCATAAAATAGTTGGGTCAATTCCCGGCATTCAAAATCATGTTTTTTTCTCAGCCGAACTATAGGCATTCTTGAGAACTTTTAAAAATTCTCTGGGACTTTGATTCGGCCTACATTTCAAAATATAAAGGGTCCTTCTGGCAGTAATAGCTGACTTTTAGGGACCAAGTTCTGTTTTTATTTGCCATTCTTCTTTGATATAAGATATCATTTGATATTTTACCCATTCTCCAGTTTTTCTGTGATGCAGACCAATTTCATTTTCTGCATCAGCAGGACTGGCTACATTAGAAATATCTTTAGTGTCAGTAATTTTTCAATATTGCAACTAACAATGTCAATATAAAAAAATGACAATAAAATATATATAATTTGCACAATTATATTACTTGTTTCAAACTTTGACAGTTATATGTCAGATGTTTATACTGAAATATTAAAACAATATTATATTTATGGAATTATGCAAATCTGTGTTTAGGGAAATTTTTTCAACCAATTAATTCAAGTTTGTTTATCCATGCTATTTTAAAGACGAGTGAGTACAACAATGTGCTCAAAATATATATATATTTATTAACTTAAATCTAATGTAAAATAATATCATATATATTTGACAATACAAAAAAATATATAACTTCAAATATCAAATATATGGGTGATACAGGTGATAATAAATTTTACCACAAGCTCAAATTACAAAATACCATATTTCAATAATTCAATGATGACTTGGTACATTTAGACTTGGTTACACTTAGTAAATAGCTTTCCATGGCTCCACGGACTTATGTAAACAAGCTTAATTTCCATACCAGGCCTGAAGGGCCTGGTATGGATTTCGGGGGGACCCCATGTCGTTTTTTTCAATGAGTTGTATCTATATTGCCAAGACCTGACAATTCATTATAGCCGTGATCAGTTTTAAAATGACAATTTTTCCTTTAGAAATGTCATTTTGCTGCAGTACTGTTCTAAACACAGGAAAAATGTTGCACTTTACAGGCATACTATAGACACCCCCCAGGCATGATATTTAAAGGAATATTATTTTTATTGTTTTACTTTAAGCATTAAAAAATCACTGCTCCCGAAAAAAACGTCAGTTTTAAAAAAAAATATTTGCATTGATACATGTCCCCTGGGGCAGGACCCAGGTCCCCAAACACTTTTAACTTGCATATAAGCCTTTAAAATGGGAACTTTTGATTTTTCATGTTCGCGTCCCATAGACTTTAATGGTGTTCATGTGTTCTGCCAAATTTTTTGCCTGTTCAGATGTTTCTGTGAAACTATTTGAAGGAGAGGGCCAGGTAACGGATACAATGGCGATAGCGAAGACTTATGCAAGTTAAAGCGGGGGGTCCACCTATCTATCGTTTTTTTTTTTTGGAGTTCATTCACAAACTTTTCTTCTCATGATTATCTACTTACATGTTCTGTGTAATAAGTCCGCCTGTGTCCGATTTTGTTGTAAAGAATAACTTATAAAATTCACTAAAGGCGGTTTCCATCTTCATTGTGGGCATTTGAAGCCCACAAACATGTATTTCCTGGATGCGGTGAATGCTGTGCTCCCAGCATTCACTGAGATGTTGTGATGACGCTGTTGCACAATGCATGCTGGGAAGCCTGAGACTAACTCCCAGGGGACAGTGGGAGGTCTGGGAGAGGCTAGAAACACGCCTACTCCCATGGGAGGAAAACCAGGAAGTGCTAAGAAGATTAGAAAATAAAAGGTAATTACAGCGATTTAAATTTTTTTACACAGCATGTCAGCATCTAGGCAAGGAAGAGAATGCATAGAGATAATGTTCAAAATTTGGGTGGAACCCCGCTTTAATGGCAAAGCCTGAATACCGCCCAAATGAAATGGAAACCCTTCATAAAGGAATCAGTGTATGGTAACTAACGGGAACACCCGGTACTTTTAACAGTATTTTGTTAAATGGAAACATTCAATTGCTTGTAGTTTTTTGGCAGCCTGTGCAATAAGCAAATGCATAAACTAACATGTTTCTTTGTATTAGATATGGTAAATAGGCATCCTAGGGTTGCCGGTACTGTAGTAAAATAAAGGCAAACTTAAAAAAAAAATTGGATTGAGTATAACCCCTGTCCAGCATCAGGGCGAAGAGCAAGGGGGATAGTGGACATCCCTGTCTAGTTGAAATATGTGATGTTGTCCCTCGCGCTATATTGAGTACAAGGAATGTGATACAAACTAAAAATAAATATAAAATATTAAAAATGTTGCCAACGTGAATAAACAGTGATGATGTCTCTATGGACTGCAGCGAAATCAAAAAGTGTACACATAACACCCAACAGAGCTATAGCAATAAGAAGATTTCGCGCTTCAAATCTATCACATATTGAATGTGTGAGCTAACATATAAGTGAACGTATATGTGTAGCTATAATAGGTGTAGACATGTGAATATAAACCTGTGAATAAAAATATAAACATAGACAAACAATCTTGATACAATAGTCCAAGTGTGTGAATATTATCTTCTCATCATAAAGTGAAAAAGTTCATAATATAAGTGACACATCAGCTGGGATCAGATATGGGGGGAGATAATGATGGTAATCCTTCTATGAAGGGATCCGGTTAAACCGGGCTCTCAAAACTCTCACCTTAAAGGAAATAGATACAGGCATCAAAAGGTTTCTTTAGTAGATGCTGTATGATGTTGCTTATTGGTTGTCCAGGTTGGGCGTCTCTGATGGCTGGGTTATCCTCTTGGTGTATAAAAACAGTGAGTCCACAGGCGAGCAGGTGACACAGGATCCCCCCAGGGCGTGGAGTCTAAGGGCCAGCTGGTATTCTGCCAGGGACCCCCTCACGAGGGTTTGGGCTTAGCTGCGTGCTGACCCCTGGTCACACAACATTGTTTTTGAGCTCCCTTTGTGTAACCTGCCTTAAACTTGACCTCTCGTGAACTGATCTCTTGTGTACCGACCCGGCTTGTTCTGATTACGTTGTCTGCAGCCCGCCCTGACCTTGGCTTGCTATCTGGCTCTCCCTTTGCTTCATCCACCCATCCTCATTTAACAGTGTCTTCTGGTACTTCCCTAGCGAGCAGGGTGAACCTGGGGGTCGTGACCTGGGGTCAGCACTCAGCTAAGCCCAAACCCTCGTGAGGGGGTCCCTGGCAGAATACCGGCTGGTCCTTAGACTCCACGCCCTGGGGGGATCCTGTGTCACCTGCTCGCCTGTGGACTCACTGTTTTTATACACCAAGAGGATAACCCAGCCATCAGAGATGCCCAACCTGGACAACCAATAAGCAACATCATACAGCATCTACTAAAGAAACCTTTTGATGCCTGTATCTATTTCCCTTAAGGTGAGAGTTTTGAGAGCCTGGTTTAACCAGATCCCTCCATAGAAGGATTACCATCATTATCTCCCCCCATATCTGATCCCAGCTGATGTGTCACTTATATTATGAACTTTTTCACTTTATGATGAGAAGATAATATTCACACACTTGGACTATTGTATCAAGATTGTTTGTCTATGTTTATATTTTTATTCACAGGTTTATATTCACATGTCTACACCTATTATAGCTACACATATACGTTCACTTATATGTTAGCTCACACATTCAATATGTGATAGATTTGAAGCGCGAAATCTTCTTATTGCTACATCCCTGTCTAGTCCCTCTGTGCAATGGAAAAGCCTTGGATAACACCCCGTTAATGCAAATTCATGTGCTGGGAGCCGTATATAGCAATTGAATCCAGGCAAGAAAGGATTTCCCAACTCTAAATTTGCGCAGGACCGGGGGCGTGGCCTGGACGGGCATGTGAGCGGACGCACTGCACGGAGCTCCCGCCACTGATCCTTATAATATCCTGAACCCGCCACCGATCCGAACCCAGAACTGACCCATCAGTACGCCGCGACCCTACAGGACACATCACAACATTCCCAGAAGGTGCCAGAGGTCCAGAATGACCAGAAAAGGGGAGAAAGAAGCAGCAGCAGCGGCGGCCATGGAAGGCCAAGATGGCGCCGGCTCACCTTTACCACAGCGTGTGGCCCGCAGCACAGACAGGGCGCAGGATCCGAGCGGTAAGACGGCAAAATCTGGTAAACAATGGGGGAAAGAGCAGCCCAGGGACATGGTATACTATGCCCAAAAGATGCAGGGACAGAGCGGTGCTTCCCCCCTGAATCAGCAGTCAATGGCAATGGACACTGAGGGACATGAAGGCGCCATGGCGCTGGATGATACGCTGCCATTAGAGGGCTCCCTGATCCTTAATACTGAAGGCCCTGACCCCGTGCTTGATGAGGGACAGCAGCCCACGCTAAGTGATATTCTGCGGGCGGTGCAGTGCTGCACAGCGTCTGTAAACGGACTGAAAGCACAATTTGGGAGCCTTACTGAGACTGTTTCACTATTGCGCCATGACATTCAAAAGATCAGGGAGAGGACCACAGCTGTGGAGGGAAGGATCAGCGAGGTGGAGGATATACTACCCCCCCTCACTAGAGATACTAGAAGTGCATTACAGCAAGTGGCTCAGGCCAATGCCAAAAATGACGACATCGAGAACCGTCTCAGGAGGAATAATGTACGCATAGTGGGGCTCCCAGAGAAGGTGGAGGGGAGGGACCCCACAGCATTTACAGAAATGTGGTTACAAGACATATTCGGCAAAGATGTTTTTACCGCGCTTTTTGCGGTGGAGCGGGCTCACCGTACACCATTGAGACCCCTCCCCCCAGGCAATCCACCTAGATCAATGCTGGCCAGACTTCTGAACTATAAGGACAGAGAAATAATACTTCGATTGGCCAGGGAGAAGGGAGCAGTGCACTATAATGGAACCAAAATCTCCTTTTACCCTGACTTCTCGTCAGAGGTACAGCGCAAAAGGGCCAAATTTGCAGAAGTAAAGAAAAGATTGCAGAAGATCCAAGTCGCATACGCCATGTTATACCCGGCTAAGTTACGTATTACGGCAAGAGGTCAGTCCACATTCTTTGAATCTGCAGCCGAAGCATCCGCCTGGCTGGACCGCAACGAACAGGATCTAAGGAGGAGGAGAGAAGCTGATATGGGAGACTGACTCACACAACGCGAAGCTGGAGAATTGGTCAGTCATTATTAGACGTTTTATAGTCTACAACATAGTTTGCGGGACAATATCATTAATCTATAAAGTTAACGCGAGACAAGAGCTTTGTTTAAAAGAAAAATACCAAGAAAAGTCAAAAGTCAAGGTGGGACAGTTGTACCCACAGGAAACTCTTTCTTTTTGAACACTCAAGTTTCGGCCCAGTTGCAGGGGCCAGTTAAAATGTGCCCGGTTGGCACCAGTTTGAAGCACAACTCAAGGTGCACAGTCGGAACGGGGGAATCCCCCCCTGACCACTGTGGGAACACTGCTCACACCCACAGGGCGAGATCTACACCGTGGAGCACACTGCTACAGAGGAGAGGGACACTTTTGCATACGAAGACACCACGCACTTTTTTCCACAGATGCCTCGGATCGTCATCGCAAAACAACGCTGAATGCTGTACCGGGACAGTCTGGGTCATCGAGACATGCATTGATACTTTACGGCCAGAAGATGAGGCGAAGAAACAGGTTCACCCAGGACTTTTCAATCTACAATATCAATCATGGCAAACACCCCAGTTGTGACATGGAACGTCCGAGGTGTCCTTGATCCCTTGAAACGTACCATGATAAGCACATGTCTGAAAAAATTTCACCCAGCAATAGTGGGCCTCCAGGAGACTCACCTAACGAAGGAAACAGTCAGTTTTCTGCAGTATTCCTGGGTGGGCAAGGCCTACCATTCTACTCACACTGCATTTTCTCGCGGGGTGAGTGTTTTGGTACATAAATCCTTGGCTTACCAGGAATTAGATGCTGTGATTGATTCCACGGGTAGATTTGTGTTTTTGCATTGCAGGTTGTATACCTTGACATTGATATTGGTGTTTGTATGCGTACCTCCTCCGTTCTCCAGGGAAATTTTACAGCTCCTCTTGACTTACCTGGTTGACAAACCTGATGTCCCAATAATGATCATGGGTGACTTTAATGGCTACTTAGATCCCAGACTAGACAGACACCCCCCGGCACAGCCACCATCGGGAAACAGGGGCACTATTCTGAGTAGACTACTGATAGAGGTGGGTTGGATAGACTTATGGAGAGCTAAATACCCTAACACAAAACAATTTTCCTGCTTCTCCAAAACCCATGGGTCACTTTCCCGTATTGACCTGTGTGTGGGGTCCCCCCAACTCCTAAGTGTGATACACAAGGTAGAATACTTACCCCGAGGGGTCTCGGACCACTCTCCTCTAGTCGCTTATCTTGTTACTAGACCGGCGACCACACTGCCTAGAGCACCGTGGAAGCTGAACGCTTTTTGGCTAAAGCTCTTCACCTCTCATGACAGAGTAGCGAAACAGATAGAACAATACTTTCTAGACAACCGAAGACAAACTGATCTTTTAGTAAGATGGGATGCCTTTAAAGCATGCCTGAGAGGCACATTTATAGCTGAAATTGCTGACGTAAAACACAATTCCGCAACCGTACTGATACAGGTGGAAGACCGGGTGAAGCAATTGGAGCTCGCTTTTATTTTAGACTCATCAGAGTCCGCGAGGGAGGCATGGATATCGGCCCAGGAGTCCCTGGATCGGTTGAGGTCCTCCGCCGCGGAACGTAAACGGTTCTTTACTAAACAAGCTTTTTACGAAGAGGGTGAAAAAACTGGTAGGTTGTTGGCCAGGATAGCCAGATCTCAACAGTCGTCCCCCGCTATAGGAGCGATACGTAGCTCCTCGGGACGTCTGGTGAATGATCCGGAGAAAATTATAGAGGAGCTAGCATATTTCTACGCAGAGTTATATAAACCGTGTGACAACTATACAGACGAAGAACTGCAGACATACATGAGCACTATAACGCTTCCAGCTCTGACCCACCAGGCTAGGGGGGAGCTGGAGGCACCAATTTCGCTGGATGAACTGAGGGAGGCGGCTGCCTCTTTCCCTACATGCAAGGCCTCCGGGGACGACGGGCTCCCCATGGAGGTGTACACCCAATATGGCGAAACAATCCTACCTAAACTGCTCGAAGTATTAAACGCATCCTTTAAATTGGGAAGGCTACCAATCACTATGACTAGAGCTAACATTATATTATTGTTAAAAATGGGTAAGGACCCCTTAGACCCGGGCTCCTATAGGCCTATATCGCTCCTTCAGAGCGACATTAAAATACTCGCAAAAGTACTGGCCATGCGGGTTAATAAGATTGTTAGAACAATAGTTCACTTAGATCAAGCGGGATTTATGCCTCGAACATCTACGGCAACCAACCTTAGACGCCTATACCTAAACATGCAGACCCCCTCGGAGTCTATGGGCTGTAGAGCCTTGCTGTCTCTTGACGCCAATAAGGCATTTGACAGCGTGTGCTGGAGATATTTGTGGGCGGTTCTGGCCAAGTTTGGGTTTGGGCCCAGGTTCATCGGGTGGGTTAGGCTGCTGTATGATACACCCCGGGCGGCTATACGTGTGGCGGATCGAATGTCCCATGCCTTTGGGCTGGGCAGGGGGACCAGACAGGGATGTCCTCTGTCCCCCCTGCTCTTCGCACTGGCTATAGAGCCCCTGGCGGCACAGGTGAGAGACTGCCCACAGATCAAAGGTTTTCAATATGGTGAATTGCATGAAAAAATCATGCTCTACGCCGATGACATGCTTTTGTTTTTGGAAGACGCAGAGGGATCCCTGGAACAGGCAATGTCACTTATAACTGAATTTGGTCGCTATTCAGGCCTCACTATCAACTGGACTAAATCTGCCTTAATGTTTATAGACGGTTCCCCGACAACCAACATGAGACCCCCGACCCAGATACCGGTGGTTTCTACATTTAAATATTTGGGTATACACATCTCGCCTACACTTACAGACTTTTGTAGTCTAAATGTCTACCCTCTGCTGTCACGGTTTAGAGACAAGATAAATATTTGGAATAAACTTAGGATGTCCCTGGCAGGAAAAGTAAATCTCATAAAAATGATTCTGATGCCACAATTTCTATACATGCTACACAACACGCCTGTAGTTATCACGCTGAAGATATTCAGAGTGGTTAACTCCTTATTCCGGCTGTTGCTGTGGCATACCAAGCCCCCCAGAATCAAGCTGGAACAGCTGCAGCGCTCTAAGGAGAGGGGGGGCCTAGCCCTACCCAACCCATGGATATACTATCTAGCGGCGCAGCTGCAGCAACTGATAGGCGCTATGGCCCCTCGCCCACTGGGCTCATCGGCTAAACTTATGCTGGTGGGCACAGGGGCAGAGTCAATACCTGAGGGACTGGAGGCCCACCTTTTCCAAAAACCCAATAAACAAATGCCTACATATACACTGCTGCAGAAAGTATGGAACAAAGCTAAACAACTACAAAACGTTTTGGGCTTTACTAAGTATAGCCCGATATGGGAAAATAAAACATATGTTGAGCTGGCCAAGATCCAACAAGGGCACAGATGGCGCTGCAAGGGTATCACACATCTGCACCAGATTTTCAGTAATGGAACATTATTATCCTTTAAAGATCTACAAGAAAAATACTCACTGCCTGCCAATATGCTGTTTTACTATCTACAACTGAAGCACGCAATTAAAGCACAAGGGGATGCAACTAACTGGTCCCAATCCCCCACACCGGTTTTTCATATATTGCAGGAGGCATTGGAGACTAAGGGCATGATTTCACAATGCTATAACATGTTATTGGCGTCACTGTTAGAGGGGTATCCCACAAAGGCGGCTGCTCAGTGGGAGGCGGACTTAGGCCCCCTATCAGGGGAGGTATGGGAAGAAGCTCTGCAAGCAGTTAACTCCTGCTCACTAAACGTGGCGCAGAAGGTATCCCAACTTTACATCTTGTTGAGAGTACATTATACACCTGTTAAGCTGTACGGGATGGGCAGGGCGCCTGATCCATTGTGTGGCAGATGCAGGGCGGCATCTGGGGACTTGATTCACCTCCTCTGGCGGTGCCCCAAACTCCATAGGTACTGGACGGAGGTCCTGGCTACACTAAATCAGGTGTTCCAGGTCACTGTCCCATTAGATCCATTATGTTGCTTACTGGGAGTTCTGGAGGGGGTGATTACGGAGGAGGTGACGAGAGTCGCTTTTGCACGGGCGCTATTTCAGGCTAGAAAGGTAATACTGATGGGATGGAAGTCTGCTGCGCCGCCTAGTAGCAAAACATGGATACTAAATATGGGAAAAACGCTTATAATGGAAAAATATATTTACCAGCACAGGGGCAGTCCTGGAAAGTTTGACAGATTGTGGGACCCATGGCTGGACGTGCCAGGTATAAGCCCCACGGAATTGGTACAGATGAGGTTGCTGAGGGGTGTTTAAAGATACGATAGATAGACACCGTGAGTGGGTATTGGAGAGCGGAGGAGGAGGGTATGGGGACAATGGAGAATATGTTTTTGATTTGATTAGATGGAGCACAGAGTCTGAATGCTGAAAGATCCAAAATGCAAACTATGACACCTTATCGATGGATATGTTAATATGTGGGAAAAAGAAATGCTGATTACGGTGCAAATATCAATGTAATGTAATATATGTTTTTTCATATGAGCAATAAAAACTTTTATGATTTAAAAAAAAAAATTTGCGCAGGACCACCCAAAGGTATCTCCACTCAACGTTATCAAAATCTTTGGCAGCATCAAGTGAGAATACTGCCCTATTGCCTGGGTTATCTACCGGCAGCTGTATGTTTAGAAATAGCCGTCTAACATTCAAAGCTTTTGACCGAGCAGGAATGAAGCCCGACCTATCAAGGTGTATCAGTCCTGGTACCACTTTTGCCAAGCGCGTGCCTGTTTATCAGTGATATTGGCCTGTACGAGTTGGGAAGCAAGAGGTCTTTACTCGGCTTGAGTAGCACCACAATGATGGCCTCTCTCATAGAAGACAGTAGTGCACCACTGCAAACTGCAACGTTCAGAGTTGTCAAAAGCGTAGGTAGAAGGGATTCACCATAGCGTTTATACAGCTCCGTGGGTAGTCCGTCGGTTCCCGGAGACTTATTGTTAGCCATAGTGGCAACGGCCTCAGTTAGGCCTCATGGTGATGGGTTCATTGAGCAGTTTATGACCCTTCGCAGACAGTGCACAAAGTGCACTGGTCTAAGAAGTGTATAAGCTCGTTCTCCAGAGAAGTAGTCTTGGATTCTTATAATTCCCTAAAATAAGTACTGAAAACCTGGAAGATTTGACACACGTCCTGTACGGTAACACCTGCCGGGTTCTGGATGGCTTTTATGTGCACTGTTCCCTGTTGTGCCCTAGAAATCACTGCCAGCAAGTGGCCAGTGTTTTCCCCTTCCTCATAATATTTCTGCTGTATGAAAAATCACTTGTTTTAAAGAAAAGTTTGACTCTCCGCAGGCAGTGAGTCTGCTGTCGGAAAGAGACTAAACCAAAAGGGATTGACTTTCCATAATTTAGTACCGGTGATTCCTGCAATAGAGATTCACACTCTCAACAGCGAATGTTCAGAGATATTTCTTGGAACGTATTCAACCTGGTGCACCATAGACAATGCTAGAGGGTCACTCAAGCACTGGTCTATGCGTGTTAATCCCCTAGGAGAAGCAGAATAACAAGAGTAATATTTCCCATCCGGGTGTCTATTCCTCCACACATCACACAACCCTAGTTCAGAGACCAGCCTGGCAAATGGGATGGGGCCCACTGAAACCATGGGTCCTACCCCCTATGGTATGAATTTATCTTTACTTTTATCCAGAAGATTGTTATACTCTCCCATAGCCCATATGGGTACATTGTAGTGGGAAGCCATAAATTGGGCCCGGGTGCTCAGGCACTCTGGAGAAAAGGGTGGAGGAATATACATATTGGCTATAATACACACTACCCTTGCAAGTTTACACAGCAAGAGTATATACCGGCCTTGGGTATCGACCTGGGAGCGTATCAAGTGAAACAGGACATTATTGGAAACAAGAATGCTAACCCCTCTGGAATAGGCAGCATGGATGAAGTGAAACTGTGTCAAAAAGCCTCGGTCCTGAAGCGATGATACTGTATTAGATTAAAGATGAGTTTCCTGTAAACATACCACTGCATTAGAGAATGGTTTCAGTGCATTAAATAATGCCACCCGTTTCACTCCATCTCTCAACACCTGTACATTCCATGATATCAAATCATACATAGCTTCCATAGTATCCGGTCAGCAGCAATGACATATACAGGGGAGGAGGGAGTCCCACCCTTAATGCAACTAGAGCATAGCAATACCCAAATGTATAGAACAGTAAGGAGGTAAGTAGCAATAGATCCAAGGTTTTCCCCATATGTAAGAGGAAGTCATGACAGGTTCCTGGAGGGATATCCCATAGCAGACAATAGTGTCACATAGATAGTTAGTCTGTGTGGATATGTGAAGTGCACTGCAGTAGGCCACATAAAGTTCCAATGTAACCTTCCATGGGATGTCAATGGGTTGGAGGGGCTCAAGCTTACCTTAACTTGGAGCCATAACCCATATAGAAAAATAACAAAACAACAATAGCAAAAGGGCAAAAAAAGAAGAAAAGCATCCTTAAATAAAGGAAGCAAAAACAGTGAGTCCTCGCAGGACAGGTATGTATGGGGGCCTCAACGTCTGAGGTGAAACCAGGAATCTGAAGGAACTTGCACTTCCACTAATAGTGGTTGTAACTTAAACAAAATAACATGAGTTCCATACCGCCTTATAGGATCCAAGGCCTGAAGTGTAGGTGGAGAAAATATCCGCAATCAGAAAGCGTCTCATCCTGGCGTGGAATGGTTTAGATTCAGGCCGCTGCCATCCTTCTCAGGGTAGGTTCCACTCGATCCAGCCAGTCAGCAGCAGCATTCTGATTATCGCAAAAGTGGGTTTCGTTGTTAGCTACCCTCAGCCTGGCCGGGTAGAACATGGCGTAGGTAACATCAAAGCATCGCAGTTTTTCTGTAAACTTGGCCCTGAGTTATTGTAATTCCGCTTTTCTCAGGATAAAAAGACATCCGAGTATTATCCATTTTCATTGCTTCACCTTTGATCCTAGCCAAATACAGGATAGCTGGGACCCTGTGGGCCCTCTCCACAGAAAACATCTGTGAGAACGGTTCCCTGCCAAATGTTTCTGTCAGCCAGTGCTCAATAAATGCTACAGGGTTCTTCCCCTCAGCCCGCTCTGGAATTCCCACAGCCTGAATATTGTTCCTTCTTAGTCTATTTTCCATGTCTTCTAGTTTGGCAGCATGAGCAGAGGTTAGGGATTGCACGTGGCGCATGTCACTCTGTAATGGCGCCATATCATCTTCAATCATGCTCACGCGAACTTCTAAGGCCACCGTGCAGTCTCTCAACTTCTGCATGTCTTGTCTGACCAAAGTTATTTTAAATTTCACTCCCTTAATTTCAGATGTCAGGGAGTGTAAGGTGTGATTGCATGAGGTTACTGCTGCAAGGATTTCCCATAGTGTGGGTTCAGGGTCATCCGAGCCCTCTATGTCAGGCTCCTGATTAGTAGCCATAATGGCTGGGGTACTCAGTGTCCCACATGGCGGATTCCTCAGGATCCTCTACCCAGCCCGGGTCTGGGGCCTCTGCATCAGGGATAGCCACCCCCAGTGTAGAGAGCTGGGTATGTGGTGTGGCAGAGGTAGCAGGATGTTCTTTATAGTTCACTTTAGCAAACAGCTACTGTGCAGCCTCCTTTGCCGTGCGAGGCAGCTGGGCGCCATCTTGGCCAGCTTGGTCCAGCACTGCTGTCTGGTCTTTACTCCTCCTGGACATTTTGCCGACGGGAGATGGCCACTCATTTGCTCTACCCTCAGGGGTGTGTTTGTGGAGAAGGTACGGCGTCTGGTATGCAGGCAGTCAAGATTAATGTCAGGAGTTACGGCAGAGAGATCAGTCAGAGCGTCCTACTGCATGTGCCACAAGCCATGCCCCCCTCTGCCATATGTTTAAATGGTTTTGTTTTGTATATGTTAAAACAATTCAATTACCAAAAGATAAAAATAAAAGATTAATACTTTACCGAGGCTTAAGACTCTTGTTTTGAGAAGTATCAACTGGATGTCCATCGGACTTCTTTGATCCTCATTCCTACATCCTTCTGTACTCTTTTTCTCATCTCATCTCTCTGTCTCAAGATCTTCTCCCCTCTCAAAATTCTTTCAGCCAGTCAGGGGCATGACCAGAAGTCGACCTGCATAGACGCTTGAGCTCCTAGCTCTCTCACAGCCCACAGCTACAAGGCCTTTCCAGGGGACTTTTTACACCCTCACATGGGTGGATCCAGGAGGACCTGATCCTCTAAAGTGTGGGGATCCTCCCAACCTCCTCCCGGGTCTTCTACAACCTTCTGCGGCTACTTTACATCGCCTCACATGCCGCCTGGTAGGACGGACAAATTGGTGCCGGCCGCCTCCACCATGAGCACGCAGACCCCCCCACAGCAAGCATGGCTGGCGTGGTATGAAACATGGGACACCCCAATGGGCCCTAACATACAGGCCCAATATACCACCATGTGGCCTCTGCTCTTACCTCCCCCCCTCACCTGCACATACAAGAGGCAGCGGGCCCCTACCATCAGGTCCCACCCTCATGGCAAGTCTATCTGCAGACTATACCGACCAAAGAGGACTTTAAACATCTTATAGAAGATGTTAAATGCAGAGATTCAGACATTACACGCAAATTTTAAACACCTAGCAGATAGGGTGGAGATGGCTGAGGAAGAGATCCAAGAGACCAAACTAGCAGTTCACCGCACTCAGCTACACGGGGCACACCATTGATTACTATTAAGAGATATGCAGTGCCACATTGAAGACTTGGACAACAGGGGACACAGAAACAACATTCGTGTCAGGTGCCTCCCAGAGTCAGAGGGCCCTGAAGATTTGCAAACCACCCTGCAGCCCTATTCAACAGCCTTCTGGGTGAGCCACCTACCAAATATATCGAGATGGACAGGATCCACCGGGCTCTACGCCCCAAAGGGTCTGCTTCCAAACCACGCAATGTCATTTGTAGAGTTAACTCCTACCCCTTGAAGGAAGACATCATGCGCAAAGTTCACTCAGTCCGCAAAGTTGTCTTTGACAATACACCTGCACAGCTATACCCGGACCTCTCCTGGATCACCCTAAAAAAACACAGGCTCCTCCAACCCCTTCTCCGCACACTTCAGGATAAAGACATCATCTACCATTGGGCATTCCCTTTCAGTCTCACAGCAAAACATCAGGGACAATCTGCAGTGCTGCGCTACACAGAAGACCGTGTGCCTTTTGTGACACTCTGGGGATTCCTGTCCCCCAGCTTCAGGACTGGGACTTGTTTGCCACTGCCTGCAGTCCGGCAGAAAGGCCCCTCTTTCAAATGCACCTGGGGACCAGATACCCCCACAAAGCTACCAAACCAAAAAAAGGCTGACTACCACAGGACTTTACCTGTAGACTGTGTCCCCAACTGAATGACACCCATGACTCTCCTTACTAACCTGTTACTGACCCCCTTAGGCCCCTGCCTCCCCTTAGTTAAGAATCTTGGGCGTATCTTGAATGAGATGTGAGAGCGGTCTCACTATCTATTGACCCCCCCTGATTTACCCCCTATTGTTCCTTTAAATAGCTCACTGTTTATTTTTGAATCTGTTATTGTGGTTCTCTGTGTCCCCTCCGTCGTTTTTTATTACTTTTGGTCCGGAGGACATATAGAAACTTAATTAGGCCTGTGCCTCACAGCTCTCATCAAATCTGTTAACAATGTATACTGTACTTAATGTATTGAACTAATTGTTCTTTTTTCTATTACCTTTTTTCTTCTTTCTGTCCCCCATCCTTGGCTAACCCTTCTACAACCACCTGGTCTTCCTCCTGGAGATGGCACTTTCCGGCTCTGATATCACATCAAATACCCCGATGGCTCAGATAAGTGCTTTTATGTTTGCTTTTATCCAGCACCATGGCTAAGGTAATGTCACTGAATGTTCATGGCTTAAACTCTAAAGATAAAGAGACACCTGGCGCTTATAGAGTTCAGGCAGATATTATCCTGATTCAGAAAACCCATTTTACCAAGGGAGACTCCTTCACAATCGCATCCAGATACTATCCTCGGGCCTACCAGGCGTTTAACCCCCACAAGCTTGCCAGTGTAGCTATACTATTTAAACGAGGGGCACTGTCCACATGCTCTGAGTCGTACAATGACCCGCAGGGACACTTTCTCATTCTGTGTGGCCACTGGCAGGAGCAGGCATTCACCCTTTGTGTAATTTATGCCCCGAATGTCTACCAAATCCGCTTTTTAACTAAGGTATTTGCGCGTCTCTTTCGCACACCAAACAAATCCCTAATTGTAGGGGGAGACTTCAATCTATCCCACTCTGAGCTTCTGGATCGCCACGTGGTGAACCCATGGGATTTTTCTGCCCAAGCCTCTAGAGACATAAAACTCTTTGGTCAACTTACCAGACGATATGCTCTTTTTGACTCCTGGTGGGTTCTCCACCCTGGCAACCGGCAGTATACGTTTTATTCCGCCCCTCATCGCATGCACACACGTATTGACTACCTCTTTGTTAAAAATACCACACTACGCATCACCAAGTCCGCGCAGATACTCCCAATCACCTGGTCTGACCATGCCCCCATCTTACTTACCCTGGAATTAGGAGCCCCAAATAGCAAACCTTGCCAGTGGCAGCTGAATAACTTCCTGTTGCAGCACTTCCCATCCAAAATAGAACTAGAGTCCACACTAAAACTATATTTTCTTGAAAACAACACCCCTGAGGTATCTCTCTCCACCCTCTGGGAAGCGCATAAGGCAGTCCCCTGGGGTCGCTGCATCACACTCACTTCCGCCATAAAAAAAGATGCTAGGGCCACCAAGTTACAAACTGAAAGGGAACTTAGGGCCCTCAAAACTCGGCTACAGATATCTCCATCCCTACCCTTACTTAAAAAAATCACCCGTCTCCGAACGACACTCAAAGACCTAGGACTAGTGGTAAAAGCCACCAAATTAAATAGCCACCAAATTAAAAATAGATCAGGCTGTATATTATCCCACCCTTGAGACATTGCCATTCCTTTGAGGAGTTCTACTCAGCGTTATATAATAACCCTGGATTTCTCATAACCCCCCCCATCTCACTGATCGCATAGATCAATACCTGCAACAGAGTGGAATCCCCCAACTGCAACCTTCGGACCTTTTTCCCCTCAATGCACCTATCACTGAGGAGGAACTTGTGTCGAACGTAAAAATTCTACCTACACACAAATTCCCTGGCCCAGACGTCCTCCCTTACAAATACTACAAATCCTTTCTCCCCCTCTTGTTACCACATATGTGTAGGCTTTTTAACGCTTTCCTTCAGCAGACCCCCATACCCTCGGATATGCAAAGATCCTTCCTCATTTTAATACCAAAGCCAGATAAGGACCCCTCTCTCTGTGCTAGCTACAGGCCCATAGCACTCCTGAACTCCAACCTGAAAATCTTTACTAAGCTGCTCTTGATTCGCTTGAATGCGGTCCTTCCCTCCCTAATTCATAAGGATCAGGTGGGCTTTGTCCCTCTCTGTCAGGCGGGTGACAACACAAGGAGGGTCATAGACCTAATCCACATGGTGAACAGGGAGGGTCTGGGGTCCCTAATACTAAGCTTGGACACAGAAAAGGCTTTTGACTGGCTTGGTTGGTGCTTCCTTTTTGCCACGTTGTGCCATATGGGATTTCGGGGACCATTCCTACAAGCCATCTCACACCTTTATACTAACCCTACATCCCAAGTGAAGACCCCCTTCGCTCTATCCTCCTCCTTCCCAGTCACTAATGGCTCCCATCAGGGGTGCACGCTCTCACCCATACTGTTTGTGCTATGTGTTGAACACTTGGCAGCATCTATCCGTGGAAATACAGACATTCAGGGCTTACCGGTCAGGGGAAAGGAGTTTAAGCTGTCACTGTTTGCGGACGACATAATTACCATGACACAGCCCAGGATTTCCTTACCTAATCTGCACGCTAAGCTGGACACATATAGGTCCCTCTCGGGGTATAAAATGAATGCGCCAAATCGAAGGCTCTCCTGATCAATATCCTCGCTGGAGAAGTCCGCCACCTGCAAACGAGTTTCCCCTATAACTGGAAGACCTCGGCCATGAAATACTTAGGGGTTCACCTCACCCTATACCAAGCAAACTTCCCCCCTCTTTTTCACTCTATACAGGAACTATTACAAAAATGGAAGTCCCACCACATAACCCTTCTAGAGCGTGTGGTCTCGGTCAAGATGACCATTCTCCATAAACTCCTATACTTATTTCAAACACTGCCCATTCCTGTCCCCTATGCGCACTTGAGAACACACCAAGGGGATCTGATATGCTTCATTTGGAACTATAAGAGACATAGGTTTCCCCGTTATTCCCCAGTATTAATGGTGTCCAGATCCGATGGGGGACTAGCGTTCCCTAACCTGGTAAAATATTACCAAGCGACCCAACTGCACGTTATAACCTCCTGGTTCCCCCAAGGATCTTATAATAAGTGGACAGAGATTGAAAAATTATGGCAGGCACCCATACACCCAAACAGCTTGCTCTGGAAGACGAATGCGGAGGTGGATGTGAACACGGGTAGGCTCCGGGGATCCATGTCTCAACTCTGATTGCTCTGGTGCAAACTATCCCGTGACCATGGGCTCTCCTCTGCAAAATCACTCCTAACCTCCTTTATCTGTAACCTCAGGCTGCTTGCTGGTCTCACCCACCAGATGTCCTCGCCTTGGGCGCCACAGAAAACCTTTTTCCACTTTGGACACTTGGTGGACCCTAGAACTCATAAGCTACTAACATTTGCTGAACTTCAGAAGAAACATGAGTTACCTGGCCAGGTGTTCTATGCATACTTACCACTACGCCACCATGCCCAAACCAATGCTCCAAATTTACCATTTTTAGCGCCTTCCCCTTTCGAGTGCATAATCTTGGAGGGATCCACACGACGGGGCTTGATCTCCAACATATATCAGTTACTCAATGCCTATTCTATGCCAAATCAGGGTAAACATGCCTATATGCTCTGCTGGGAAAAAATACTAGGTGAAGAAATCCCTGAGATGACATGGTGGACAAGCTGGACCCAGGCGGCTAAGAGCTCCTTTTGCACGCTTTACAAGGAAAATGCCTATAAAATCCTTTACTTTGGTACTTGAATCTGGACATGCTCCATGCCATCTATCCATCTAACTCTGACTGATGCTGGTGGTGTCAAAGGGATAGAGGTACTCCTTACCATATTTACTGGAGTTGCCCCCTGATAGTGTCCTTCTGGCATTCAACGCAGCACTTGCTGTCATGCCTATTTGAGGTGCCGGTTCCTTTGATGGCAAAATATTTCCTGCTGGGTGTATCACCACTACAAATCCCCAAACCGCACAAGAAACTACTCAGACACATCCTTAGTGCTGCACGCTGTCTGGTTGCCCTCAACTGGAAGCGTAGCTCCCCACCTCCCAAGATGCTCTGTACGCCAGAATAAAAGACATGGAGCTAATGGAAAAAATGACTGCTAGAATACAGGGTAGGCTGGAAACACATGATAAGGTCTAGGAGCTGTGGTATCTTCGGGAGGACCCCTCTTTAACTGATGGATGAACTAATGTGCTATTTCCCTACCATTCCTTTATTTCCTCTTTTCCCCAAGTACCCTCTTTCCCCTACCCTTCTTTTTCCTCTTTTTTCACACTCTCTTTTTTACTCTATAAGCTTATACCTCAGCTGTGACAAACTCCATATGTTACCCAACAGTTCAGGGTATGATCTAGCACTGTGATCATGCCTTTACACTGCTTGAACTTGCTGTAATCATTTTTCAGTATTACTTGGAGCTTACTTTGTTCTGTTCTTGTACTATTCTCTGCTGAGATGGCAAATAAAAACTGTTATTTGAAAAAAAAATTCTTTCAGCCTCTTCGTGTCATGTGTAACCCTCTCTATATCCTCCCTATAATATGGGTGTGGAAATGCCTTTCACGTCATGAGTGACGTAAAACACATGTCATTTCCTGGATAACCCTCATAGGAAGAATTGTAGTTTCCTTTATTCACCATTGCCAAAGGGGGCTGTGTTGTATTAGAATTTTTTTTTTTGAATCACTGAATAACCTTTTGACTAAGCTTTAAGAAAAACTATGAATTAACTATAGCTGTCTCTTATGTGTCAATTTCCTAGACATCTTGGCTAAAACTCAGATATATGGTTATGAGACTGTTTGGACAAGGTCATTAACTTAACTTCTCGCATAATTGAAAGCTAAGTCATGGCACGAGAAACCTCCCAGTTATTCAAAATACAAGGAATATACATCAGTATAGTTATAACACTCCTAAACTTTTCATAGGATTCCATATTTGCAACCCTTATCATAATAATATATATGCATTAATGGGTTTTATGAATATCCAAACAATAGATTATGAAAATATTATGAAAGAAAAATTATTATTAAAATACATAAACCAATATATATAAATGTATTCACTTGATCATGCATATAACTTACTTCAATATAATGAATAGGGATGGGCCGAACACCCCCCTGTTCGGTTCGCAGCAGAACATGTGAACAGGCAAAAAATTTGTTCGAACACGCGAACACATTAAAGTCTATGGGACACAAACGTGAAAAATCAAAAGTGATAATTTTAAGGAATAATATGCAAGTTATTGTCATAAAAAGTGTTTGGGGACCTGGGTCCTGCCCCAGGGGACATGTATCAATGCAAAAAAAGTTTTAAAAACTGATGTTTTTTCAGGAGCAGTGATTTTAATAATGCTTAAAGTGAAACAATAAAAGTGAAATATTCCTTTAAATTTCGTACCTGGGGGTGACTATAGTATGCCTGTAAAGTGCACAGTGCATTACCAGGCCCTTTGGGTCTGTTATGAATATTAAGGGGAACCCCGAACCAAAATTAAAAAAAAAAAAATGTGTGGGTGTCCCCTCAAATTCCATACCAGGCCCTTTAGGTTTGGTATGGATATTAAGGGCAACCCTGCACCAAAATTAAATAAAAATGTGTGGGGGGTCCTCCCAAATTCCATACCAGGCCCTTCAGGTCTGGTATGGATATTAAGGGGAACCCCGTGCCGAAATTTAAAAAAAATGGTGTGGGGGTCCCCCTCAAAATTCATACCAGACCTGATTTTAAGGGGAACCCTGAGCCAAAATTTAAAAAAAAATGGTGTGGGGGTCCCCCTAAAAATCCATACCAGACTCTTATCTGAGCACGCAACCTGGCAGGCCGCAGGAAAAGAGGGGGGACGAGAGAGCACCTCCCCTCGTGAACCGTACCAGGCCACATGCCCTCAACATTAACAATGGGACCCCCAGATCCCAGCCCCCCCTGTGTGAAATGGTAATGGGGTACAAATGTACCCCTAAAATTTCACAAAAAAAGTGTCAAAAATGTTAAAAAAGACAAGAGACGGTTTTTGACAATTCCTTTATTAAAGTCTTCTTTCATCTTCTTCTGGTCTTCATTCGGTTTTCTTCCTCCATCTTGTTCTTCCCCCGCTTCTTCCTCTTCTTTCTCCGAGGGGGGGAAAAAGGGGGAGCCGGGATCTGGGGGTCCCCTTGTTAAAGGGGGTTTCCAGATTTCAATAAGCCCCCCGCCCGCATACCCCCACAACCACCGGGCAAGGGTTGAGGGGATGAGGCCCTTGTCCCCATCAACATGGGGACATACTCCCCATGTTGAGGGCATGTGGCCTGGCACGGTTCAGGCAGGAGGGGGGGTGCTCTCTCATCCCCCTCCTTTTCCTGCGGCCTGCCAGGTTGCATGCTCAGATAAGGGTCTGTTATGGATTTTGAGGGGGACCCCCACGCCATTTTTTTTAAAAATTTTGGCGCGGGGTTCCCCTTAATATCCATACCAGACCTGAAAGGTCTGGTATGGAATTGGGGGGACCCCCATGCATTTTTTTTTACATTTTGGTTTGGGGTTCCCCTTAATATTCATACCAGACACAAAGGGCCTGGTAATGCACTATGGGGGAATACCAGGCCGTTTTTTTCAATGACTTTTATGAGTATTGCAGAGACCCGACAATTCATTATAGTTGCCGGCACTACCGCTAGTACTTTTAAATGACTTTCTTTTCCTTTAGACATGTCATTTCGCTTTCGGACTGTTGTAAACATGGGAAACATGCGCCACTTTACAGGCATACTATAGACACCCCCCCAGGTACAAAATTTAAAGGAATATTGCACTTTTATTGTTTCACTTGAAGCATTATTAAAATCACTGCTCCCAAAAAACGGACGTTTTTAAAACTTTTTTTTTGCATTGATACATGTCCCCTGGGGCAGGACCCAGGTCCCCAAACACTTTTTATGACAATAGCTTGCATATTAACCTTTAAAATTAGCACTTTTGATTTCTCCCATAGACTTTTAAAGGGTGTTCTGCAGCTTTCGAATTTGCCGTGATTCGCGAACACCCCAAATTGTTCGCTATTCGGCGAACGGGCGAACAGCCAATGTTCGACCCGAACAGACAGCCCATCCCTAATAATGAACTAATATATTGGGAATTATTATTAATTTGTATATTTGAAGTAATTAATATAGATAATTTCAAAACACAATTTGATAATATGTCTTTCACTTTATCCTTCAGTAAAGGAAAGAAAAAAAAAATACATATACATATTTCAATTCAGTGTTATTTGAACCCTTGGATTCACATTCCTCTTTGGTATAAACACTAGCCATGGCCTTCTTCTTATCTTTAAATGTCTAAGGCTCTTAATTTACGACCTAGGCTGATATGCAAGGGCCTTAGAATCCCTTACAAACCCTCTCGTGAGAGTATCAAAGACAATGAACTTATCGTAAATACTCGAGTATAAGCCGAGTTTTTCAGCACATTTTTTTGTGCTGAAAATGCCCCCCTTGGCTTATACTGGAGTCAAGCACTTTTCTGCAGCAGAGAATGACATTTTCTGAACCAAGTATGGGGCCCCGTATCTTGGGGCCACTTGGTGCTAGGAACATCAAATGTGGTGTGAAAACCCAGTAGAACTAGCACTACAACATATCCAAAGCTGGGGTTCCTAGCACCAAGTGGCCCCGATATACGGGGCCCCAAAATTGGTTCGGAAAATGTCATTCTCTGCTGCAAAAAAGTGCTTGACATTATCCGAACCGAATTTGGGGCCCCGTATCTCGGGGCCACTTGGTGCTAGGAATGCCAGCTTGCACACCAAAGTTGGGGTTCCTAGCACCAAGTTGCCCTAAGATACCAGGCTCCAAGTCAACTGTGTCCATCTGCAGCAATGTAATTTCAGGACCCTTTGGATCCAGTGACCCAAAATTTTGGCTGCAGCTAGGGGGCATCTAGGAACCCTTAACTACCGAGTTTGAAGCTCAGGGGACCTATGGCTGCAAATGGGCACAGTGAGGCATGCAAATGGTCACAGTAAGGCTGCAAATGGGCATTGTTGACCCTCTTTTCCACTTACAGTAGCTGCGCATTTCTCACCCTAGGCTTATACTCGAGTCAATAAGTTTTCCCAGTTTTTTGTGGTAAAATTAGGTGCCTCGGCTTATATTCGGGTTGGGTTAAGTTAACCGCTTTAAAAAAAATAGAAGCAATATGGCTTCTGAGTTGTTTATAAAATATTTAAGAAAAATATATGATGCAGAGGCCTTAGGAATTCTTTTTAATCCCAATAGTTCTGACAATTAAATTCTAAAAGCTTGACTTAACTCCATAGTTGTGGTCAGCAGCATTCCTAATCTCATTATTAAATTGCAGAGATTTACAGGGATTTGCTGTATATCATAATCAGGAAACAAATCATTAAAAGGGATTGCAAACATATTCAAAATAAAAAAGCAATTAAAATTGGAACTGAATCTAGATAGACTCTAGTTAGCTGGAAGTATCTTTCATAGATGTAAATTAATTAGAACAGTATGCTGCATTAAGGAACTACCAGATTTCTACACTTTGCCAAATAAATATGTGATTTTATTTTAATAGCAATACACGCGGCTGTAGCTGTGATATGAATCTTGCATGGCAAAATGCACCACACTTACAAGAAAACATATGATTCTTTTAGCAATTTTCCCAACTAATTTTATAGAATCAACTGCCTGCTTGCCTGGTCACACATATTATTCAATTTACAGTGTGCATTCAGCAATGTTCAGCCATCATTTAGTCTTCCACTTCCCACAGGCTAACAGTAATTGTTAAGGTTGCAAGCTTCCTGTAAAACACTTGCAGCCAAGTTTAAAGGCATGTTTCAGTTACCATGGAAGCTGTCATGTGTAATGCAGCAACAGGGTAGCAAGGGTGAAAGAAAATGAAAAAAAAAAAACAGGAAGCTTTATGAGATAAAATGAAATGCTGTTATATCACACACTAGACTGACTAATATTATAGACTAATATTATAAACTGTTGACTTACCTGAGGAAATCAATTGTAATGCTGCTAAGCTAATCTAGAATGAATGTTAAGTGTAGGTACATTTTATTGCTGTTAAAGTGGAACTAAAAACTGTATCTGAGCACTACAAACTGAAAATGCTACTTAAATTATTTTAATATTCAAAACAAACTCACCCATCCCTATATGTCTCCATGCAAATAATTTTAAATCCCCACTCCCCCTAGCATTTTTATCCATAGCCATCTTGTGTAAGGGCAGTTGATTCATGTAAAACAACAAACCTCCTGTGCATGTGTGTAGTAGTCTAACATCTTCCCACATCTTGCTGCCCTCTCTGGACTAAGGGGAAGTCCAAACAATGTACTACAAATACAAGAAGAAGAGGGCGCACAAGCCTAGCACGTTATCCCAATAACCATTTAATCATATAAAAGTAAGCAATTATCTACTTACAAACATTAAAACAGACAAAGCTCCTCAAAATGGTAAAGTTGTATGTGTGCACTCTGCATGCTGAAGCTTGGAAGGACATTCCTTAGATCCAACTATCTTATACATTTCAAGGGTAATACCCTCTACCTCGGAGCCAAAACCTTTTGGATCCTTACAGCTAACCAATTTATATATAAATGAACATAGCACAGGATTCCTTTACTCCACCATTTAAGGGGTGGGGCCTGACACACACAAGTCATATGACCCACTGATCCACATTTCACATATCACATATAATCCAATAAAATCCAAACAAAACATACTAAGGCAAAAACATAACTTAATTTCTCAATATGAGTGCACATACTCCTCTACCTTATGTATACAATATCCATACAGTATAATAGAAGTCTCTTATGAAAATTGCTGCACCTCTGTCAGGACTGGCTCAGCCCTTCCTTCTCTGAGCTGGCCACTCAGCTGTCGGCTAATTGCCAGCTCTCATCTCTCTCAACAGTTAACCAGCTGTTGTGGATCAGCTCATCAGTCCCGCTTACCTTAAGATCTCCAGGTCACTTCATTCCTGCCTTTGCCTTGGTCACATCACAAGAAACCATCTCCTGTGTTCCTCTTTAAAGGCTTTGCTGACATCCCTTCTGGACCTTTATCCTGCTTGCTGTTCCTCTACTTGGATCCCTGACTTCTGGCCTGGCTAATTACCTGATCTGGTTACTGAACTCTGGCTTGGCATATTACCCGATCTAGTTACTGAACTCTGGCTTGGCTGACTACCTGATCCGGTTACTGGACTCTGGCTATGCTTTGACTACGCTTACTCTATTTACCTTTTTATTTTTATTAATAAAGAAGTGTGATTTTACTCTACTTCTGTCTGGTTCATGGTTTCTGACAGCCTCCTATCAAACCAAAATTCATGCATGTCATCACATGAAAAAGGAGCTGCAATACAATGTTTGGGTTGCCAAAATATAACCCCCATAAAGTTTGTCATATTTAGGCATAATATTTCAATCCAAGATGGCCCCAAGAGCGCACTAGAACGCATGCTGCTAGATTGGAAGTTCAGGCCAGAAGTCCACCTTCCATCTCCAGCCTAACTACTACATGGCTTCCTTTTCCCGACCCCAGCAGTGACAGCCAGCCTCTCATATGAACAGCAACTCATGCTGCTCCCATATACTGTAGCTTCAGATGAGTGCAACATGAAAACACAGCAGCAGCTCAGACCATGATAGACAATATGGCTACATATATGGGGCTGTAAAGGATTAAATCGATAAATCAGACTATAAATAATGATGAATAATAATGATGATAATAATAATGTATAAATAAATAAATTAATAAATAGATGTAGTCAAATAGATAGATATCAAGATGAGTGCTGCCAGCAATGATCCAAAGGGACCAAATAGTAAAACATACTCAAGTGAGCCTAACGTGAAGATCCAATATGCTTCTCTTCTACATAACCTATTCATCTCTATCAAGATCACCTCTATGGCTTCTATGCCAAAAACTCTAAGTCCAGAGGGGTCGCCATTGTGTACTTCCTTAACATGGTGTGGGACGGAGTACTTTTCCTTACAATTTAAGATCCCACACGTGTGTTCCTTTATTCTTACACTCAATAGGCGTGAGGTATGGCCAACATACAAACGACCAAAAGGGCAAATAATTCTTTAGATATAGATAAGGAAGTTAAGAAGTATTTGCACTCATATTAGGAAAAGGAGTTTTGCTTTTGCTATTTTTTTGTGTGTTTTGTTTGGATTTCATTGGATTATGTGTGATATGTGAAATGTGAATCAGTGGGTCATATGACTTGTGCAGCCTCACTGCACCTGGTGTGAAATGGCCCTAAAAACTAGCTTCAGTAAGAAATTGGCATTCACTTTCATTCACAATTTTTTTCATGTCTGAAGAGTAATTGATCAACCCAAGTTTGATGCAAGTATCCATCATGAAGGCAGAACATATGGAACTGCAGACTGACTTCCTTCACTAGTTTCAGGCCTGAGTGGCCTCTATGCTAGCCTGGCTGCCTGCTCTGAGTTCTGGCTGGTGTGAGTAATATGTAGGGCAGTGTACAGAAGTCAGTAGGATGTAGAGCGGTGTACAGATGTCAGCAGGATGGATTGCAGTATACAGAGGTCAGTAGAATGTAGGGTAGTGTACAGAAGTCATTAGTATTTAGAGCAGTATACAGAGGTTAGTAGTATGTAGAACAGTGTACAGGGGTCAGTAGCTTGTAGGGCAGTGTACAAGGGTAATTAGTATGTGGGACATTGTACAGAGGTCATTATTGTGTAGAGAAGTGCACTGGATCAGTAGCATGTAGGGCAGTGTACAGAGGTCAGTAGGATGTAAGGCAGTGCACAGGGATCATTAGTATTTAGAGCAGTGGAGAGGGGTCATTAGTATATCGCGCATTATGCAGAGGTCATTAGTATATAGGGCAGTTCACAGGGGTCAGTAGTATGTAAGGCAGTATACTGAGGTCATCAGTATGTAGAGCAGTGTACAGGGGTCAATAGTATAAAAAGCAGTGTACAGGGGTCATTTGTATGTAGGACTGTGTAAAAGGGTCAGTAGGGCATAGGGCAGTATAAAAACGTTAGTTGGATGCAGGACAGTGTATAGGGTCAGTAGGATATAGGGCCAGTAGCTTGGAGGGCAGTGTACAGAGGTCAATAGTACAGGGGTTATTCATTTGTAGAGCTGGGTACAAGGATCATTAGTATTTAGGGCTGAGTACAGGGGTCAGTGGTGTTCAGGGTAGAGTACACAGGTCAGCAGTTTGTAGGGCAGAGTACAGGAGTCAGCAGAACAGTGTACAGTAGGTGAACAGGGTCATGTACAGGGGTCAGCAGGGCTGAGGGTGGGGTGTCAGCATGGTAGAGAACAGGGGTCAGCAGAGCAGAGGACTAAGGGTCAGCAGGACAGAGTACTGGGGGTCATCGGGGCAGTGGACAGAGATCAGCAGGGCAGTGGACAGGGGTCAGCAGGGCAGAGGACAGGAGTCAGCAGGGCATTGGACAGATTGACAACATGACAGAGGACAAAGAATCAGCATAGCAGAGGACAGGGGTCAGCAAGGTAGAAGACAAGGCATCAGCAGGCCAAAGGACGGGGTATCAGCAGGGCAGAGTGAAGAGTTCAAGGGTTAGCAGGGCAGTGCACAAGGTTCAGCAGGGCACAGTACAGGGGGCAAGAGGACACAGTACAGGGGATCAGGAGGGCATAGTATAGGGGCAGTAATATATGGAACAGTAGCAATTTATTCTCAATGCTGAGTGTCGCAGGGAAGCTGCTGTGACAGATCTCCCAGCACTCTGATCCCTACTAGACTGCCTCTCTCATTCACAAAATGTCACACACAAGTGCCTGGGATGGATAGGAAAGGCGGGCTGGCTAACCTGAGCTGCTCTGCCAGTGGGGAAGAAGTGGGGGAGAAGCACTTAGGCTGAGGCTTAGCAAGGCAAGAACGCAAATGCGATCTACCCATTGCCTGTCTACGATTGACAGGTAAATAGCAATGGACAGGTTACTGACTCCTTCCATATACGATCTGAGATTCTGTACGTTGCTTTGCTGAGAATAAGTAAGTTTGATTTGCAATAGGCCTTTTATCCACAAAAACATGAATGTAAGTATAAATTGACAGTATTTAACAACTTTTTTTACTTCCAATCGTTTTTTATTGAGATTTAAAAAAAAAAAAAAAAAAAAAAAAAACATAATGAAGACAGAATAATGCGAAGGTTATCACAGTGTGATTACAGAGCATAAAGATTACCGTGGGTTGGGAACATTCGTACATCGGGAGGCGGTAAAGCATATTACTAGTTAGGATATTTCAATCATTTAATGAGACATCATCTTTATCCTTATAAGGGAATGCATATCAATCCGAAATATGTGTCCCGTAGACTTCCAACTGGGGTGTTAAGTCTAGACATACCTTATGGAACAGTGTTCCATTCATTACGCTCTTGCCCCTTGTGCATCGGATGACTATCTTGTTCCCCACCAAGGTGGGCCCTGTTATGTTTTTTTTAACTAGAACGGGGGGGGGGTGTTACCTTCTGAACTTGTAGCCCTCTATATGCGGTGAAAGTAAGAAAAGGATGGAAAGAGGAGAAAAGAAGAGTGGAAAAGGGTAGGAATAGATCAGGTGGAGGGGATAATGAAAAAAGAGAAGAATAAGATGTCCTGCTGGAATGCTACTCTTAACAAATTTTGTTCAGGTCCTACAATGGTGTTAGGGATACGTGCATGTAGTCAGCCCACGGTTCCCAGGTGGCCTTAAATTTTTCAACTGTGTCTTGGAGGATACTGACCATCTTTTCCTGGGCCATGATCCATGATATTTTTTGTTTGGCCTGGGTACTAGAAACAGTGGGCTTTTTCCATGCTTTCGCTATTGTCAGTTTGGCTCCCAGGAGGATGAAGTGAATGAGGCTTCTTTTACTTTTAGTGGTCCTTTCGATTGGAAAGTTCAGCAATGCCATGTGAGGGGACTTAGGAATGGACAGAATAGTGGTCTTTCTGTTTTATCATAAATATTCTATCCCAGAGTCCTCTTAGCTTTGGACATTCCCACCATATGTGGACCATGGATCCAATATGTGCGCACCCTCTAAAACATAGGGGGGAGGTTGATGGATGCAATTTTGCTAGTCTGCTGGGGACTAGGTACCATCTTGTTAGAACTTTTAAGTCTGCCGCCATCAGGGACGTGTTAAATATATCTTGGTTTGACCATGTTATTGCTCTGTGCCACTCATCCAACTCTAATGCCCCGTACACACGGTCGGATTTTCCGATGGAAAATGTCTGATCGGAGCGTGTTGTCAGAAATTCCGACCGTGTGTGGGCTCCATCGGACATTTTCCATCGGATTTTCCGACACACAAAGTTGGAGAGCAGGAGATAAAATTTTCCGACAACAAAATCCGTTGTCGGAAATTCCAATCGTGTGTACACAAATCCGACGGACAAAGTGCCACGCATGCTCAGAATAAATAAAGAGATGAAAGCTATTGGCCACTGCCCCGTTTATAGTCCCGACGTACGTGTTTTACGTCACCGCGTTCAGAACGATCGGATTTTCCGACAACTTTGTGTGACCGTGTGTATGCAAGACAAGTTTGAGCCAACATCCGTCGGAAAAAATCCTAGGATTTTGTTGTCGGAATGTCCGAACAAAGTCCGACCGTGTGTACGCCCTATTATTCCTGTTGGAGATCTTGCTCCCAGGCCAAAATACAGCTTGTCTCAGTGTGCATGGCTGAAAGTGACTCATATATTGTTAAAATCCCTCCCCTCTGCTCCGTAATCTGGCCACACCAGCGTTCATATGGTGTGATGCTGAGTGGTAAGGGTTTGGTTCCCCAAATGGATGTAGGAAATGTGAGATTTGTCAGCTCCAATATTCATGCCTGATGGGAATTGGGGATTATGGAAGAGATGAGCTAGCGGACGAATCGGAGAGACAAGCCCTGGGGGAATTTTGAGTTTATCCCATAACGTCATGGAGTGAGAAAGCGTTGGAGCGAGAATCGCAGGTCGTTTGCTTGGGTGACTCCACTAACTGGGCTGCTTGGTAATATTTGAGTAGGTCGGGTAGACCCATCCCTCCTCTGTTTCGGACTCAAAAAAGTATCCCCTTAGCTAGTTTGTGTCCCTTCGAACCCCAGACAAAGCTAATAATTTTCGCTTGGAAATGTCGCAGATGGTCTGTTTTAATAGGTATGGGTAGGGATCGAAACAGGTATAGGATTCGTGGGAGCAATGTCATCTTTATGGATGTACCCTCCCTAGCCAAGATAGATTGAGTCGAGACCAGTCACGGAAATCCAATTCCATTTTTTTAAATAATGGCGGGTAGTTGGTTGCATACATTTGATCTATTCTATGTGGTAGCTGCACCCCTAAGTAAGGAATGTTATTCTCATTCCATGAAAAGAGAAAGTAGCTTTTTAACTGGGAGACTAATGAGTTTGGAAGATTTATGTTGAGGGCCTGTGATTTTGACATGTTGACTATGAGTCCAGAGATTTTTCCAAAGTCCTCCAATAGCAGATATTTGGTAGTGAGATAAGTGGTGATGTGATGAAGAGGAGCAGGTCATCTGCAAAGAGTGCATATTTGTGTGCGTTTTGGCCACAACATACACCATGGATATCCGGGTGGCTCCTTATTGCAGTTGCTAAAGTTTCAATCGCTATTGCGAAGATCAGGGGGGATAGGGGGCAACCTTGCCTTGTCCTTTTGGAAATCAGAAAAGGCTCTGAATAGTATCCCTGAAGCCTTACACGGGCTTCGGGAAACGAGTATAATGCTCTTAAAATGTTAGTGAAGTTCTGGCCGAACCCCCAGCGTTGTAAGATATTAAATAGATAAGGCCAGGAGACAGAATCAAAGGTCTTTTGCAAGTCTATAGATAAGTCCTTCTTATGGTTGCCCCCATCCCATCCCGAGCGCAACAGCGAAATAAGGTCTATTGCCCGTCTAATCTGATCTGGATCTTGTCTGTCCAGGATGAACCCAACCTGGTCTTTGTGAATGTATAAACTTATGAAGGAAGAAACTCTGTCCGTTAAAATCTTGGTTAACCACTTGACGACCGCCTCACGCTGATATACTTCAGCAGAATGGCACGGGCAGGCAAAATCACGTACCTGGTACGTGATTGCCTTCCCGTGGGCGGGGGGTCCGATCGGACCCCCTCCGGTGCCAGAGGCGGTCGTCTCTAGTTCGCGGGCGATGGGAGGTGAGGGGGAGGCCATCCATTGTTGGCCACCCCCTCCTGATCGCTCCCAGCGAATGAAAATGCTTCCTCTCCCTCTGTAATGTAAACAGAGGGAGAGGAAGTGATGTCATCCCTCCTCAAGCCGGTCTTTTTCGTTCCGGCGCCGAGGATAGAAGACATCAAGTAAGTGCACCAACACTACACATTCAGTAGAACACGCCAGGCACACTTTTCACCCCCCGATCACCCCCCTGTACCCCCTGTCACACTGACACCAATAGCAGTTTTTTTTTTTATTGCATTGGTGTCAGTTTGTGACAGTTATAAGTGTTAGGGCAGTTAGGTTAGCCCCCTTTAAATCTGGGGTACCCCCTTTAGGTCCAGGGTACCCCCCTAACCCCCCCTAATAAAGGTTAACCCCGTGATCACCCCCCGTCACCAGTGTCGCTAAGCGATCGCTTTTCTGATCGCTGTATTAGTGACACAGGTGACGCTAGTTAGGGAGGTAAGTATATAGGTTCGCTGTCAGTGTTCGCTGCCCCCATATACTACCTACTAAAGGTTTTAATCCCCTGATTGCCCCCTAGTTAACCCTTTCACCAGCGATCACCGTATAAGTGTTACGGGTGACGCTGGTTAGTTTGTTTGTTTTTTATAGTTTATTATAGTTTTAGGGCACCCGCCATTTATTACCTTATAAAGGTTTAACCCCCTAATTGTCCGGCGGTGATATAAGTTACGTTTTTAGGATCAGATAAGGTCTGCGTCGCCCCAGGCAGCGTCAGGTTAGCGCCAGTACCGCTAACACCCACGCACGCAGCATACACCTCCCTTAGTGCTATAGTATCTGAATGGATCGATATCAGATCTATACTCCCCAGCAGTTTAGGGTTCCCAAAAACGCAGTGTTAGCGGGATCAGCCCAGATACCTGCTAGCACCTGCGTTTTGCTCCTCGGCCCAGCCCAGCCCACCCAAGTGCAGTATCGATCACTGACACTTACAAAACACTAAGCACACATAACTGCAGCATTCGCAGAGTCAGGCCTGATCCCTGCAATCGCTAACAGTTTTTTGGTAGCGTTTTGAATCAGTCACTAACAGTCAGGAACTTTTTTGCCTGTGAGTCTCACTAGTGTACCCCTAAATTTAGAGCCCAAAATGGCAAATCGAAGGTACACTAGTGAAGAGGCCTACACGTTTCTGAGCATGACAGATAGTGAAGAGGAAGTCACTCATCTGTCAGATTCAGGCTCAGAATACGATCCTGTAGAGGACAGCGGCTCCATGACAGATACCTTTGACGACGGAGTTGTGGGCTCTGCTAAGGTCAGGCGTACCAGACCCCAAACTTCTTCTTCTGTCCTTGAAGTGCAAGAACTGCAGAGCTCTCGTATGGAGCAGAGAAGTACTAGCGCCGCTATTCCTTCTGGTGAACTGGCAAGCACCAGCGGCCTAGTACACCCTGGTCGTACATCAAGCACTGCAGTATCACGTGGTGACATGGCGAGTCCCATAAGTGCAGTTCAAGCTGGTGAGGTGGCAAGCACTAGTAGTGTCCCGCTGCCACCAAGAAGACAAAGACAGGCCCATCATGCCCATAGTGCCCTTCCTGCTGCATTCGCCAATCCGAATTGGGAACCCACCAATTCTGCAGCACCCGTACTTCCCCCATTCACTGGCCAACCCGGAATTCAGGTGGAAACAGTTGATTTTACGTCACTGGATTTTTATTTTTTTTTTACTGTTTTTCACCGAAGATCTCTATAGATCTATTGTGGACCAAAGCAATTTGTACGCTGGTCAACACATCGCCACTATTCCCCAGTCCTCCCTTGCCAGAGATTGGAAACCAATTACGGTTTCCGAATTCAAGCTCTTTCTGGGCCTTTCCCTCAACATGGGCATAAATAAAAAGAGTAAGTTGCGGTCATATTGGTCCATTGACTCAATTTACCATATGCCCGTGTTCTCTGCCTCCATGACCAGGGCACGATACGAGCAGATTTTGCGGTTCATGCACTTCAACGACAATGAACTCTGTCGTCCTCGTGGAGACCCTGGATACAATCGGCTCTACAAAATTCGGCCCCTCGTAAACCACTTCAACCAACGTTTTGCAGACTTGTTTACTCCCCATCAAGTTGTCTGCGTTGATGAGTCCCTGATGAAATTTTCTGGCCCCTTGTCATTCAAACAGTACCTTCCCAGCAAGCGTGCCAGATACGGGGTCAAGATATATTTTATGGTTTACGAGGGCAAAGATAGTCACGTAGAGCCGACAAACTGCCCTGACTACATAGGAAGCGCTGGCAAGATAGTGTGGGACTTGGTGTCACCTTTATTCGGAAAGGGGTACCACTTGTACGTGGACAATTATTACACGAGCGTGCCACTTTTTAGCCACCTTTTTGATCATCAGATTGGAGCATGTGGCACCGTGCGACCTAATCGTCGGGGCTTTCCCCAGCGGCTTGTAGATTCCCGTCTTAGGCTGGGGGAGAGAGCCTGCTTGAAGTGTAATAACTTGCTCGCTATGAAGTGGAGGGACAATAAGAATGTTTTCGTTCTTACCTCCCTTCATGCAGACACGACGGTCCAAATTCCTAGGGCGACTGGTGTTGTGGAGAAACCCCTCTGCGTCCATGAATATAACCTTAATATGGGAGGGGTGGACCTCAACGACTAGTTGTTGGCGCCGTACCTAGTTGCCCGTAAGGCCAGATGCTGGTACAAAAAGTGTCTGTTTATTTATTTCAATTGGCTTTGCTGAATGCTTATGTGCTATACAGAGCTTCAGGACGGACTGGATCCTTCCTTAAATTCCAGGAAGAGATCATCAGAGCCCTTCTGTTTCCAGACGGTGCTCCACCTCACCATCCCCAACCAAATGCAGTAAGCCGGCTGCATTAGAGGCATTTTCAATATGTCCTCCCGAGTACCCCTACCCAACGAGCCCCCCAAAAAAGATGTTGTGTCTGCAGCAAGCGCGGATTTAGGCGTGACACCCGGTAGTATTGTCCCTTCTGTCCTGACAATCCTGGTCTTTGCATTGGTGAATGTTTTGAACGCTACCATACACTAGTTGAGTATTAGCGTAGGGTACAGCACTGCACAGACTAGGACACACTTTCACAGGGTCTCCCAAGATGCCATTGCATTTTGAGAGACCCAAACCTGGTTACAAAAGTTACAAAAAAAAGTATAAAAAAAAAAAAAAGTAAAAAAAAAGAAAAAACACGAAAAAATATATAAAATAAAAAAAACAAAAATAGTTTTGTTTTATTGTTCTCTCTCTATTCTCTCTCTATTGTTCTGCATTCTATACTGCAATGTTTTATTGTTATGTTTTTATCATGTTTGCTTTATAGGTATGCAATTTTTTTATACTTTTTTTTATTGTTAACCACTTTTTTGTTTTCAGGTACGCCATCCAGCTGCAGACCGGATTTATTTATCTTGACAGCAACAGCGTTTGCTCCCACGATACATAAAGCCGTGACTCCAGCGCTGTCGGAATGATTTCACCACCACAGTTACATACTTCAGCATATATGCCGAAGCGTGGGGGCAGCAGTGGGTGGAGGAGCTATTTGCTCCTGCCTTTTGCGGGAGGATGCCCCCATGCTTCGGCATATATATATTTTAGGTAGGCACAGGTTGCGTTAAATGTTTTTTTTTTTACTATGTTTTTTTTTTGTATTTGCTTTGCAGGTATGGTAAGTATTACTGTTATATTGTAAAGTTACTTTGTTTTTTGCTAACCATCATTTGCTTAGCAGGTACGCCATTCAGTTGCAGCACGGATTTATTTATCTTGACAGCAACAGCGTTTGCTCCCACGATACATAAAGCCGTGACTCCAGCGCTGTCGGAGGTGATTTCACCACCACAGTTACATACTTCAGCATATATTTAGTTGTCACTAAATGATATATTGCTCAAGCATGCCATGGGAATATGTGAAATTACACCCCAAAATAAATTCTGTTGCTTCTCCTGAGTACGGGGATACCACATGTGTGAGACTTTTGGGGAGCCTAGCCACGTACGGGACCCCGAAAACCAAGCACCGCCTTCAGGCTTTCTAAGGGTGTAAATTTTTGATTTCACTCTTCACTGCCTATCACAGTTTTGGAGGCCATGGAATGCCCAGATGGCACAACCCCCCCCCCCCCCCCCAAATGACCCCATTTTGGAAAATAGACACCCAAAGCTATTTGCTGAGAGGTATAGTGAACTTTTGAAAATTGAAAAATGAAAAAAAAATACATTTTTCTTGTCTTTCTTCATTTTCAAAAACAAATGAGAGCTGCAAAATACTCACCATGCCTCTCAGCAAATAGCTTGGGGTGTCTACTTTCCAAAATGTTGTCATTTTGGGGGGTTTTGTGCTATCTTGGCATTTTATGGCCTTCGAAAATGTGATAGGTAGTGAGGAGTGAAATCGAAAATTTACGCCCTTAGAAATCCTGAAGGCGGTGATTGGATTTTGGGCCCCCGTATGAAGCTAGGCTCCCAAAAAGTGCCACACATGTGGTATCCCCGTACTCAGGAGAAGCAGCAGAATGTATTTTGGGGTGCAATTCCACATATGCCCATGGCATGTTTGAGCAATATATAATTTAGTGACAATTGTCACTTTCCCACAACTTGTGTCAAAATATAAAATATTCCTTGGACTCAACATGCCTCTCAGCAAATAGCTTGGGGTGTCTACTTTCCAAAATGGGGTCATTTGGGGGGGGGGTTGTGTCATCTGGGCATTTTATGGCCTTCAAAACTGTGATAGGTAGTGAGGAGTGAAATCACAACTTTACACCCTTAGAAATCCTGAAGGCGGTGAGTGGTTTTCGGGGCCCCGTACGCGGCTAGGCTCCCAAAAAGTCCCACACATGTGGTATCCCCATACTCAGGAGAAGCAGCTAAATGTATTTTGGGGTGCAATTCCACATATGCCCATGGCCTGTGTGAGCAATATATCATTTAGTGACAACTTTGTGCAAAAAAAAAAAAACAATTTGTCACTTTCCCGCAACTTGTGTCAAAAAATAAAATATTCCATGGACTCAACATGCCTCTCAGCAAATAGCTTGAGGTGTCTACGTTCCACAATGGGGTCATTTGGGGGAGTTTTGTGCCATCTGGGCATTTTATGGCCTTCAAAACTGTGATAGGTAGTGAGGAGTGAAATCAAAAATTTACGCCCTTAGAAATCCTGAAGGCAGGGATTGGTTTTCAGGGCCCCGTACGCCGCTAGGTTCCCAAAAAGACCCACACATTTAGTGACAACTTTTTGTAAATTTTTTTTTTTTTTTAGTTATTATTCAATCACTTGGGACAAAAAAAATAAATATTCAATGGGCTCAACATGCCTCTCAGCAATTTCCTTGGGGTGTCTACTTTCCAAAATGGGGTCATTTGGGGGGGTTTTGTACTGCCCTGCCATTTTAGCACCTCAAGAAATGACATAGGCAGTCATAAACTAAAAGCTGTGTAAATTCCAGAAAATGTACCCTAGTTTGTAGACGCTATAACTTTTGCGCAAACCAATAAATATACGCTTATTGACATTTTTTTTACCAAAGACATGTGGCCAAATACATTTTGGCCTAAATGTATGACTAAAATTGAGTTTATTGGATTTTTTTAATAAGAAAAAGTAGAAAATATCATTTTTTTTCAAAATTTTCAGTCTTTTTCCGTTTATGGCGGTAAAAATAAAAACGGCAGAGGTGATCAAATACCATCAAAAGAAAGCTCTATTTGTGGGAAGAAAAGGGCGCAAATTTCGTGGGTACAGCATTGCATGACCGCGCAATTAGCAGTTAAAGCGACGCAGTGCCAAATTGGAAAAAGTCCTCTGGTCTTTAGGCAGCCAAATGGTCCGGGGCTGAAGTGGTTATATCTTCAGGTCATTATTTATAAGCGATATGGGTCTGTAGTTGCTAACCTCCCCTGGGTTTTTCACTGGTTTTGGGATTACAGTGATAAAGGCTGAATTAAGTGAGCGTTCCAGGGTAGCTCCCTTTCTTAATGCGTTGAAGAAGCATGCTAAGTATGGGGAAAGGATGGGTGCAAATGTTTTATAGTAGGGATTTGAGAAGCCATCAGGTCCAGGGGCAGATCCCCATTTCAAGTTTTTGATAACCAGGGCTACCTTTTCAGCCATTATTGGAGATTCTAATTCCTTTATATGGCAGTCTTCTAGTTGGGGATAGGTTGAGAATCTAAAAAGGACTCCATGCTAGTGCGGTCTTCCTGTGTCCCTCCGCTATAATGATTTTTATAAAAGTCATGGAAGGCGCCCATAATTCCTTGTGGGTTATGCGTCCCCGAGCCATTAGGGAGGCAAATTTTTGGGAGGGTGTGAGAGGTTTGGGAGTTAGGGTTAGTTGGCAGCTAGCATCGAGTCCATTCTATCCCTCATGTGATAGAATCGGGCTCCATCCCATTGTAGACTCTTTTCCGCCTTGGAGGTAAGAGCTAAATTTAACGCCAATCTGGCTTTGTCTAGTTTAGCTGCAGATATGGATTTAGGGTCCCTTTTATGTTGCTTGCGAATATTAAGGAATTCCTTTTCTAGTTTATCTACGTCCAGTTTGTGTGCTCTGCAGATTTGAGAAGAGATCTGAATAAATTTCCCTCTAATAGTAGCTTTATGGGCCGCCTATAATGTTTTGGGAGCTACACCTTCCATGTCATTTAGGAAGAAATAGTCATTGATGGCTCTCTCAACTTCAGTAGTTCTCACCGGGTCACTAAGGATTGATTAATTAAGCCTCCAGTGACTTTTTCCTCTAGGGCCTTGGGGTCTTTGTAGAAGAAGGAAAACTATAGAGTGGTCTAACCACGCTTAGTCTCTTATGAATGATTTATGTGCTAGGGGTATGTGCATCGTGGACAAGAAAATGTGGTCAATTCTGAAAAAGGATTGGTGCAGGTGTGAAAAGTGCATGAAGTCTCACGTTTGGGGATTGAGCTCTCTCCAAATATCTGTTAGTTTTTGTTGGTGAATGAGCTTAGCTATTTGGAGGCTTTGTTTGGGAGGATGAGTTATTTGGGCTCCCGGTGGGCGCTTCTTGTCAAGTCCTGAGTCAAAGGCCATGTTGGAATCCCCCCCAACTACAATTGCACCCTCGAGCAAGGGTTCCAGCTTCTGGAACATGTAGTCAAAGAATTTTGCCTGTCCTTGATTGGGTGCATAGTAAGATAAAAATGATTAGAGCTGGTCACCTAGTACCCCCCTTGAGCAGGATGAATCTACCATCCTGATCTTTAAATTCCATCTGGAGTGTAAATTTTGATTTGTGAGAAAAGAGTATTACTACCCCCTTTGCTTTATCTTCCGCTATAGCTAGTTAAAAAGTAGGGTATTTAGGGTGGATAAACTTAGGGTTGTACGATCTGGGGAAGTGAGTTTCCTGAAGCAGGATCACATCAATCTTTTGTTGTGGTAATATTGAAAATTTTTCCGTCTTTTGACCTGAGAATTCAGACTCTGTGTGTTATGGGACGCTATTCATAATGGGGGAGGTGGTTTGTCAATCTCAGCCATGGAACAGATAGGGAGGAAGCACAATCGACACATAGCCACCAACCTGCGGGTCTTGTGAAAGGGAGTTGGATGAGTTGCCCAGGTACTTAGGATTCATATGAGGTAGGACACAGAAGTGAGAGTTTCCAGCAGGACATCTAGAAGAAAGAAAAGTATGAGCAAGAAAGAGAGTAGAGGGAATCACGGAGCATTGAAAAGGAGATGTAGCTCTCTAGAGGGAAAGCGGGACTGGGTCCCCACAGTCCTTCTAGCACATTAGTAAAGTCTTCTTCTGCCAGGGAAAAATCACCCATGTCCAGGGGAGAGTGGAAATCCATGTCTCCTGTCAGGAATAGGCTCAAATAAGCTGCTCCGACTGCAGCGCCCTTGTATTATAACAAACATTAAAGAATAGAACTGAACAATAGTGGTATATATTAACAACACAATCCTTAAAATTGAAACATAATAGCTCTGTGAAGGGCTTAACCTGTTTGGACTAGTATGAGGTCCTAAGAAATTAAGTGTGGAGAGGCTAGATCGTGGGTGGGAATAAAAGGAATAGTGGATGGAGAGTGGGGTGAATGTGGTGGTCAGGTGAACCATCAGGATAGTCCCAAGTATATCCTGGGTATCCCTGGTAGGCCTGACCCATTATTTTGGCTATCTTGTCAGTCATTCTTGCCCTAACTCCTCCCCCCCTTCTGGAAAGAACACTGAGGGGATGATATTTTCAGTTATGGATTATTCCGGCCTTGTAAACTGAAACTAGGGTTACTCCTTTTCTTTCGCCTAAAATAGTTTCCATTGTGCAACCCATCCTACCTAAAGAGGTCCAGATTGACCCCACTTCAGTAGCCATAGCCGCCTAGCCTAAGAGCCCCTCATCCAGGATATTCTCAACTTATGTAAAACAGTAACAATTAAACCTCAGATTAAGTATAATACTCTAAATTGACCACAATATGTAAAGAGAAGGGTAATAAAACTCCCCCCAATGAGGGGAAAAACAGAGAGAGAAAAAAAAAAGAAAGGGAGCTAGTGTTCCGAAGGGACCGTGCCGGAGTCATTCAAAAATAAAAGGGTCCAGAAAATGAGTGTGCCCATCAGATCACGTCAGCGTCATCCAGGGCGCCTTCCAGGATGCCGGATCTCACCCAGCCAGCCTGATCAGCTTGTCTGAGTGCAACAACTAGTGGCGCACACTAGAATACACCTCCCGCAGCACAGCGGTTTGGATATTTGTGACAAGCCACCGATTGCATTACGGTGACCCATGTTTTTCCATCCTTCATATTTCTTTTGGATATCAGGTTATACTTTTCAGGATCAAGACATGGAGTAGACTTGCTGATGTTAACCCCCCGTCATCCGGATTAATGGTGTTATCGTACATATAATTTCTCAGAGTATTTCAACAATGGTAATGAGTTTCTTTTTACTACATTTATTTTGATTATCTCTTCCCCATTTGACTGTTGTTTTTAAACATTTAAGCATGCATTTAAAAAATGAACTTGATTCAACACATCAATAGTGAAGTTCTTTATATGCTGGTCCCATTGAGCACTGCATTTGTTGTTCATGTTTTGTTGTCCACCTTCTCCAGGGGTTAGCAGCTGCACTGGGTTCCAGCTGTATATTTTTTAAATTTTTTTAATATATTTTTTGTGACATGGACATAGATTTTCAATGACTGCCAGTTCTGGCACTTAAGGACCTTTTTGTTTTTGTTTGTTGCGGATGAGGCCTTTGCTCTGGGGGAACATCTCATGAGTCCATTCCCCATGAGGAACATGACCCCAGAGCAGAGGGTTTTTCTGTCATGTGCCAAAAGAGTGGTGGAGAATAAGGACGAGCTTCGCGTTCGAGTCAAACCCATGTTCGACTTGAACATCGGCTGTTCGATCGTTCGCCGAATTGCGAACATTATGGGCCGTTCGCGCCAAATTCGTGTGGCGCATCATGGCCCATAATTCACTGCGGCATCGCAGTGCATTGCTGGCTGATGATTGGCCTAGCATGCACTATGACCCGCATTCTTGGCCGATCACAGCGCCATCAGTAGAGAGAGCTGTAATTGGCCAAAACCAGGGTGGCTTTGGCCAATTATGGCTCAGGGGGTTTAAAACACGCCCCACACTATATAAGGCCACCTGCACGGTGGCCCTGTGTAGTGTATTCCAGCGTGCTTAGATAGACAGAGAGACAGTGTAATTTCATTTGAGTTAGCAAGTTTAGGCAGGACAGTCAGTGAGTTAGCTGCACTTACAGTGTATTGTGTATATATGCATCCCAGGTGTTGTATATATATATATATATATATATATATATATATATATATATATATATATATATATACACTGTATTCAGTTTAGCTAGATCCATTCCTGTTATCTTCCTACTGACAGGCAGGCTTGTCTTGTTATAGTATTTACAGCTACCTGAAGAAAATTGCTGGTGTTCTTTTGATCCTATTACTACCACAGTCAGGCAGCTAGACTATTTACAGTTAGTGTAGTGCGTCCTCCTCACAGTGTTCAGTTAAAGCTACAAGTTAGTTTAGTGTGACCTCTGCACAGTGTTCAGCTAAAGCTACAAGTTAGGGTAGTGCGTCCTCCTCACAGTGTTCAGCTAAAACTACAAGTTAGTGTAGTGCGACCTCTGCACAGTGTCCAGGTAAAGCTACAAGTTAGTGTAGTGTGTCCTCCTCACAGTGTTCAGCTAAAACTACAAGTTATTGTAGTACGACCTCTGCACAGTGTTCAGCTAAAGCTACAAGTTAGTGTAGTGCATCCTCCTCACAGTGTTCATCTAAAACTACAAGTTAGTGTAGTGCGACCTCTGCACAGTGTTAAGCTACAAGTTAGTGTAGTGCGTCCTCCTCACAGTGTTCAGCTAAAACTACAAGTTAATGTAGTGCGTCCTCCTCACAGTGTTCAGCTAAAACTACAAGTTAGTGTAATGCGTCCTCCTCACAGTGTTCAGCTAAAACTACAAGTTAGTTTAGTGTGACCTCTGCACAGTGTTCAGCTAAAGCTACAAGTTAGTTTAGTGTGACCTCTGCACAGTGTTCAGCTAAAGCTACAAGTTAGGGTAGTGTGTCCTCCTCACAGTGTTCAGCTAAAGCTACAAGTTGGTGTAGTGCATCCTCCTCACAGTGTTCCGCTAATACTACAAGTTAGTGTAGTGCGATCTCTGCACAGTGTGCAGCTAAAGCTACAAGTTAGTGTAGTGCGTCCTCTGAACAGTGTTCAGCTAAAACTACAAGTTAGTGTAGTGCGACCTCTGCACAGTGTTCAGCTAAAACTACAAGTTAGTGTAGTGCGACCTCTGCACAGTGTTCAGCTAAAGCTACAAGTTAGTGTAGTGCGTCCTCTGAACAGTGTTCAGCTAAAACTACAAGTTACTGTAGTGTGACCTCTGCACCGTGTTCAGCTAAAGCTACAAGTTAGTGTAGTGCGTCCTCTGAACAGTGTTCAGCTAAAACTACAAGTTAGTGTAGTGCGAGCTCTGCACAGTGTTCAGCTAAAGCTACCTGTAGAAGGTTGGTGGTGTTTTCCTGGTCCTATCACTACCGCAGGCAGCTAAATAAGCTACAAGTTAGTTTTTTGCAAGCTCTGCACAGTGTTCACCTAATGCTACCTATCGAAGGTTGGTGGTGTTTTCCTGATCCTATCACTACCGCAGGCAGCTAAATAAGCTACAAGTTCATTTTTTGCGAGCTCTGCACAGTGTTCACCTAAAGCTACCTGTAGAAGGTTGGTGGTGTTTTCCTGATCCTATCACTACCGCAGGCAGCTAAATAAGCTACAAGTTAGTTTTTTGCGAGCTCTGCACAGTGTTCACCTAATGCTACCTGTCGAAGGTTGGTGGTGTTTTCCTGATCCTATCACTACCGCAGGCAGCTAAATAAGCTACAAGTTAGTTTTTTGCGAGCTCTGCACAGTGTTCACCTAATGCTACCTGTCGAAGGTTGGTGGTGTTTTCCTGATCCTATCACTACCGCAGGCAGCTAAATAAGCTACAAGTTAGTTTTTTGCGAGCTCTGCACAGTGTTCAGCTAAAGATACCTGTAGAAGGTTGGTGGTGTTTTCCTGATCCTATCACTACCGCAGGCAGCTAAATAAGCTACAAGTTAGTTTTTTGCGAGCTCTGCACAGTGTTCACCTAAAGCTACCTATCGAAGGTTGGTGGTGTTTTCCTGATGCTATCACTACCGCAGGCAGCTAAATAAGCTACAAGTTCATTTTTTGCGAGCTCTGCACTGTGTTCACCTAAAGCTACCTGTAGAAGGTTGGCGGTGTTTTCCTGATCCTATCACTACCACAGGCAGCTAAATAAGCTACAAGTTAGTTTTTTGCGAGCTCTGCACAGTGTTCACCTAAAGCTACCTGTCGAAGGTTGGTGGTGTTTTCCTAATCCTATCACTACCGCAGGCAGCTAAATAAGCTACAAGTTAGTTCTTTGCGAGCTCTGCACAGTGTTCACCTAAAGCTACCTGTCGAAGGTTGGTGGTGTTTTCCTAATCCTATCACTACCGCAGGCAGCTAAATAAGCTACAAGTTAGTTCTTTGCGAGCTCTGCACAGTGTTCACCTAAAGCTACCTGTCGAAGGTTGGTGGTGTTCTCATACTACAGGCAGGCAGTTGATTTTGCTAGCTGCAGTATCAATATATATATATATAACTACAAGTTAGGGTAGTGCGTCCTCCTCACAGTGTTCAGCTAAAGCTACAAGTTTGTGTAGTGTGTCCTCCTCACAGTGTTCAGCTAAAACTACAAGTTAGTGTAGTGCGACCTCTGCACAGTGTTCAGCTAAAGCTACAAGTTAGTGTAGTGTGTCCTCCTCACAGTGTTCAGCTAAAACTACAAGTTATTTTAGTACGACCTCTGCACAGTGTTCAGCTAAAGCTACAAGTTAGTGTAGTGCGTCCTCCTCACAGTGTTCATCTAAAACTACAAGTTAGTGTAGTGCGACCTCTGCACAGTGTTAAGCTACAAGTTAGTGTAGTGCGTCCTCCTCACAGTGTTCAGCTAAAACTACAAGTTAGTGTAGTGCGTCCTCCTCACATTGTTCAGCTAAAACTACAAGTTAGTGTAATGCGTCCTCCTCACAGTGTTCAGCTAAAGCTACAAGTTAGTTTAGTGTGACCTCTGCACAGTGTTCAGCTAAAGCTACAAGTTAAGGTAGTGCGTCCTCCTCACAGTGTTCAGCTAAAGCTACAAGTTAGTTTAGTGTGACCTCTGCACAGTGTTCAGCTAAAGCTACAAGTTAGGGTAGTGTGTCCTCCTCAGAGTGTTCAGCTAAAGCTACAAGTTGGTGTAGTGCATCCTCCTCACAGTGTTCCGCTAATACTACAAGTTAGTGTAGTGCGATCTCTGCACAGTGTTTAGTTAAAGCTACAAGTTAGTGTAGTGTGTCCTCTGAACAGTGTTCAGCTAAAACTACAAGTTAGTGTAGTGCGACCTCTGCACAGTGTTCAGCTAAAGCTACAAGTTAGTGTAGTGCGTCCTCTGAACAGTGTTCAGCTAAAGCTACAAGTTAGTGTAGTGCGATCTCTGCACAGTGTTCAGCTAAAACTACAAGTTAGTGTAGTGCATCCTCTGAACAGTGTTCAGCTAAAACTACAAGTTAGTGTAGTGCGACCTCTGCACAGTGTTCAGCTAAAACTACAAGTTAGTGTAGTGCGACCTCTGCACCGTGTTCAGCTAAAGCTACAAGTTAGTGTAGTGCATCCTCTGAACAGTGTTCAGCTAAAGCTACAAGTTAGTGTAGTGCGTCCTCTGAACAGTGTTCAGCTAAAACTACAAGTTAGTGTAGTGCGAGCTCTGCACAGTGTTCAGCTAAAGCTACCTGTAGAAGGTTGGTGGTGTTTTCCTGGTCCTATCACTACCGCAGGCAGCTAAATAAGCTACAAGTTAGTTTTTTGCAAGCTCTGCACAGTGTTCACCTAATGCTACCTATCGAAGGTTGGTGGTGTTTTCCTGATCCTATCACTACCGCAGGCAGCTAAATAAGCTACAAGTTAGTTTTTTACGAGCTCTGCACAGTGTTCACCTAAAGCTACCTGTAGAAGGTTGGTGGTGTTTTCCTGATCCTATCACTACCGCAGGCAGCTAAATAAGCTACAAGTTAGTTTTTTGCGAGCTCTGCACAGTGTTCACCTAAAGCTACCTGTCGAAGGTTGGTGGTGTTTTCCTGATCCTATCAATACCGCAGGCAGCTAAATAAGCTACAAGTTAGTTTTTTGCGAGCTCTGCACAGTGTTCAGCTAAAGATACCTGTAGAAGGTTGGTGGTGTTTTCCTGATCCTATCACTACCGCAGGCAGCTAAATAAGCTACAAGTTAGTTTTTTGCGAGCTCTGCACAGTGTTCACCTAAAGCTACTTATCGAAGGTTGGTGGTGTTTTCCTGATCCTATCACTACCGCAGGCAGCTAAATAAGCTACAAGTTCATTTTTTGCGAGCTCTGCACTGTGTTCACCTAAAGCTACGTTTAGAAGGTTGGTGGTGTTTTCCTGATCCTATCACTACCACAGGCAGCTAAATAAGCTACAAGTTAGTTTTTTGCGAGCGCTGCACAGTGTTCACCTAATGCTACCTGTCGAAGGTTGATGGTGTTTTCCTGATTCTATCACTACTGCAGGCAGCTAAATAAGCTACAAGTTATTTTTTTGCGAGCTCTGCACAGTGTTCAGCTAAAGATACCTGTAGAAGGTTGGTGGTGTTTTCCTGATCCTATCACTACCGCAGGCAGCTAAATAAGCTACAAGTTAGTTCTTTGCGAGCTCTGCACAGTGTTCACCTAAAGCTACCTGTCGAAGGTTGGTGGTGTTCTCATACCACAGGCAGGCAGTTGATTTTGCTAGCTGCAGTATCAATATATATATATATATATATATATATATATATATATATATATATATCCCAGCTTAGTGCAGCTACAGGCCATTAGTATGTCTGGAAGGCCAACAAGGAGAGGCAGACAGTCACAAGCCAATAAAAGAGGGCAAGCAGGCTCTGTGTCTAGAGGCAACAGTGCTGGTCATGGAGACGGTGCATCCTCATCAGCACGTGGCTGTGGGACACGCTTGGCCTTTTTTTCGGCAGCTGGCTGAGTTGAGCCGCAACATGCGGAAGACTTGGTCGAGTGGATGACCAAGCCGTCCTCATCCTCCTCATCCTCTCTCACCCATGCTCAGGGTACTTTGTCTGGCAAAGCAGCTGCCAACACGGCCTCTTCCCCCGGCTCAATGGCATCAGTGACTCCTTCCCTAGCCCCACCATGTCCTCCTGAGGAGTCCCTTGAACTGTTTGACCACAGTGTTGGGTACATGCTCCAGGAGGATGCCCAGCGTTTAGAAGGCTCTGATGATGATACTGAGCTAGATGAAGGCAGTAACGTGAGCACGGACAGAGGGGGTGCCCAAGAAGGACAGCTATCTGGCAGTCATGCTCCCCCAGCTGCAGCATACTGCTAGGTTTGCTCCAGTGATGAGGAGGGAGGGGATGATAAGGTCGCTGACTCAACGTGGGTGCCTGATAGGAGAGAGGAGGAGGAGGAGGCACATCACCAATGAGGCAGGATGCCCTCCAGGGGCCAGCCTAAGGGCAGAACACTGACTGCATCACACCCCAAAGCTCCGCATGTGCAGGGCGCTGCTGTCTCTGCACGTTATTCCAAAAGTTCTTTGGTGTGGGCCTTTTTTGAGATGAGTGCATCAGATCGCACCGCTGCTATTTGCAACATATGTCTCAAGCGTGTCTCGCGTGGCCAAAACATCTCCCACTTGGGCACCACAAGCTTGACCAGACATATGTTGACCAGCCATGCAGTTTGTTGGCAAGCGTATCTAAAAGACCCACACCAAAGAACAAAGAGGACCTCTCCTTGATCCTCATCAGCTGAGATCTCCAACCCCACTATACCTTCAGTCCTCTCTGAGACATGCACTGAGAGGAATGAAGGTGTAGAATTAGGTATGTCACAGCCAAGTACTTGTGGGCAATCTGTTTTCGGTACACCAACATCAGATTGTACCAGGCAAATTTCCCTGCCCCAGCTGCTGCACCACCGAAAGAAGTTCACTCCCAGCCATCCACTCAGTGGTTGAATGCTAGCTTGGCAAAATTGCTAGCACTTCAACCGCCGCCTTTTCAGTTGGTAGACTCTGCCCTCTTCCATGAGTTTGTGGAATGTGCGGTTCCTCAGTGGCAGGTACCCAAATGCCACTTTTTCTCACGGAAGGCGATTCCGGCTTTCTACCGGCATGTGGAAGGCAATGTCCATGCCTCACTGGACAGGGCGGTCAGCGGTAAGGTGCATATTACCGCTGACTCATGGTCCAGCAGGCATGGACAGGGACATTACTTAAGTTTCACCGCGCATTGGGTGACTCTGCTGGCAGCTGGGAAGGATGCAAGACAAGGTGCAGTAGTGTTGGAGGATGTTCCGCCACCACGCCTCCAAAATTCCACTACTAATGATTGTGACACACCTCTCTCCTCCACCCCCTCCTCTTCTTCTTCCTCCATGGCCTCTTCCTGTGCTTTGTCCTCGGAACCAGCGGTGCTCCATAGCCGTTCAAGGGGCTACGCAAGTATGCAGGCCAAAAGATGCCATGCAGTGCTTGAGCTGGTGTGCTTGGGGGACAGGAGCCACACTGGTTCAGAGGTTCTGTCAGCTCTGCAGGGGCAGGTTCAGAGGTGGTTGACGCCACGCCAACTTAAGGCAGGAATGGTGGTTTGCGACAATGACACCAACCTCCTCTCTGCCCTCCGACAGGGACAACTGACCCATGTGCCCTGTTTGGCTCACGTCCTTAACTTGGTGGTGCAGTGGTTCTTGGGTAGGTACCCGGGCTTACAGGATGTCCTGAGGCAGGCCAGGAAAGTCTGTGTGCATTTCCGCCGGTCATATAATGCCAGTGCTCGGCTGGCAGACCTCCAAAATGAGTTTAACCTGCCCAAGAACCGCCTAATCTGTGACATGCAACGTTGGCCATGCTGCAGCAGCTGCACATGCAGCAGAGGGCCATCAATGAGTACCTGTGCGACTAGGGCACCAGGACAGGGTCAGGGGAGCTTGGGTTTTTTCCCCACACCAGTGGGCCATGATCAGGGATGCATGCAGTGTCCTGTCACCATTTGAGGAGGCCACGAGGATGGTGAGCAGTGACAGCGCATGCATCAGTGACACTGTCCCCCTTGTCCACCTGTTGGAGCACACACTGCGTGGAATAATGGATAGGACACTTGAGGCAGAACAGAGGCAGGAAGGGGAGGACTTCCTTAGCTCTCAAGGCCCCCTTTATCCAGACAGTGTTCCTGCGTGCCTGCTGATCACACAGGAAGAGGACGAGGAGGAGGAGGATTGTGTCAGTATTGAGGTGGAGCCTGGCACTCTGCATCAGCAGCAGTTTCTAAGGGATCAGTCCCAAGAAACACATGGACTTGTATGTGGTTGGGAGGAGGTGGCTGCGGACCATCTCATCCTTAGTGACCCAGAGGACTCCGGACTGAATGCCTCAGCAAACCTACGCTGCATGGCCTCCCTGATCCTGCAAAGCCTGCGTAAGGATCCTCGTATTCGTGGTATCAAGGAGAAAGACCAATACTGGCTGGCAACCCTCCTTGATCCACGTTACAAGGGTAAGGTTGCGGGCCTTATCTTGCCATCGCAGAGGGAGCAGAGGATGAAACATCTTCGGGAGGTTTGCAGAAAGGTCTGTGCAACGTGTTCCCAGAGACTGGGAGGTTACAAACTCCTGTTTCTGGACAACGTGTTGCTGAGGCTTCGGTCAGTCAAAGAAGGAGCCGTGGAGAATGTGGCCGTCTGACCGATGCGTTCAGACAATTTTTTAGTCCGCAGCCCCAAGGTATGATCGGTTCCAGCAACCATCACCAGCGTCTGTTTTACATGGTGCAGGAATACCTAGGGGCTAGATCTGACTTGGATACCTTTCCCACCGAAAATCCTCTGGGTTACTGGGTCTTGAGGATGGATCACTGGCCAGAGCTTGCACAGTATGCAATTGAACTACTGGCCTGTCCTGCGTCCAGCATTCTTTCGGAATGTACATTCAGTGCTGCTGGAGGCTTTGTAACCGATCACAGGGTGCATCTGTCCACCGACTCGGTCGATCGACTGACCCTCATAAAAATGAATCAGTCTTGGATCACCACCAACTACCATGCACCTGATGCTGATGTAACCGAATAATTTTTTTTGAAATCTCAGATCCCTTCAAAGACTGCCTATGCTGATGCTGAGTGACTATCCTGAGTAATTATCCTCTTCCTCCTCAATGATCATGCTGATAGCTTGTAAGAACATTTTTGGTTCTGGGCACCGCCACCAGTGCCTAAGGCCCAATTTTTCAGCCCCTGTTTAAAAGGGGCGTATAATTACAATTTTTGATGCAATACTTTGCAGCAGGGCTTGTTCCTGCGTTCCAACTAGAGTATCTGTGAGGGGTTGCAGTGTTGTGGCACCAGCACCAGTGCCTAAGGCCCAATTTTTCAGCCTCTGTCTAACAGGGATGTGTAATTACAATTTTTGATGCAATACTTTGCAGCAGGGCTCGTTCCTGCATTCCAACTAAAGTATCTGTGAGGGCATGCAGTGTTGTGGCACCAGCACCAGTGCCTAAGGCCCAATTTTTCAGCCCCTGTCTGACAGGGGCGTGTAATTACAATTTTTGATGCAATACTTTGCAGCAGGGCTCGTTCCTGCGTTCCAACTAGAGTATCTGTGAGGGGTTGCAGTGCTGTGGCACCAGTGCCTAAGGCCCAATTTTTCTGCCCCTGTTCAACAGGGGCATGTAATTACAATTCTTGATCTAATATTTCACAGCAGGGCCCGTTTCTGCACCCACCAAGAGCGAGTGAGGACTTACAGTGTTGTGGCACCACCACCACCACCAAAGGCCCAATTTTTCTGCCCCTGTTGGGCATGTACTTACAATTCTTGATGTAATATTTCACAGCAGGGCCCGTTTCTGCACCCACCAAGAGTGAGTAAGGACTTACAGAGTTGTGGCACCAGCACCACCACCAAAGGCCCAATTTTTCTGCCACTGTTGGGCATGTAATTACAATTCTTGATCTAATATTTCACAGCAGGGCCCTGTGAGGGCTTACAGTGTTGTGGCCACAACAACACCTAAGGCCCAAATTTCTGCTGAGTATATAGGGCAGGCCCCTACTTTCAAACATCCAACTTACAAATGACTCCTACTTGCAAACAGAAGGAGACAACAGGAAGTGAGATGAAATCTACCCCTAGGAAGGGAAATTCTCTCCTGTAAGAGTTAATATGGGAAAAACATTTCTCCTTTCCACTGATGCTTTATCACCAATCCTTGTTTCACAAAAAACCCAAATTTTCAAAAAACATTTGTCATTGGGACAAAAAGTGAGGTGAAATCTTCTGAAGAGGAGCACAGGCAGCAAAACAAATGTCACAGGGGTGATAACCCTTCCCTATGTTTTCCAAAAAGCTTAAAATAGATTTTTTGGCTGGAGCTAAACATGTTAAAAATGTACCAGTTCAAAATTACAAACAGATTCTACTTAACAACAAACCTACAGTCCCTATCTTGTTTGCACCACCTGTATACTGCTGTTCAGAGTACAGAGCCTGTATACTGCTGTTTCTTTTTTTATTTTGGGTGCGGGGTTCCCCTTAATATCCATACAAGACCCAAAGGGCCTGGTAATGGGCTGGGGGGGTACCCATGCCATTTGTCTCACTGATTTTCATCCATATTGCTAGGACCCGACATTACATTAAAGCCGCAAGCAATTTTAAATGACTTTTTTTCCTTTAAAAATGACATTTTGTGCAGGGACTGTTCTAAGCACGGGAAACACGCGCCACTTTACAGGCATACTATAGACATCCCCAGGTATGATATTTAAAGGAATATTTCACTTTTTTTTTTTTTTTTTACTTTAAGCATCATTAAAATCACTGCTCCTGAAAAAACGGCCGTTTTTAAAGGTTTTTTTTGCATTGATACATGTCCCCTGGGGCAGGACCCGGGTCCCCAAACCCATTTTAGGACAATACCATGCAAATTAGCCTTTAAAATGAGCACTTTTGATTTCGAATGTTCGAGTCCCATAGACGTAAATGGGGTTTTAACGTTCGTGCAAATTTTCGGTCCGTTCGCAGGTTCTGGTGTGAACCGAACCGGGGGGTGTTCAGCTCATCCCTAGTGGAGAATGCCTTTGGCATAATGGCAAGCCGGTTCAGGATCTTCCTAACATCCACCAACCTGGCCGAATATAAACTGAACCACGTTGTGTTGAGCTGCTGCACTCTCCACAACTACCTAAAGAAGAATGCAGCCAGCTATCTGGCCTGAGGCCGACTTTGCATCGGATACAGCAGCAATGATGGCTATCGAACGTGGCCGTCCTGGCTTACCCCCCCAAAGCGCCCGTGAAGTCAGGCAAAAATATGTAGAATACTTTGTGGGTAATTGCTTTACAACAACATGTTGTGGATGTACAATAAAATGTATTTTAAAAACTAAACTCATATTTCATTTGAATTACTGTTTGTGTTTCTTATCTGTCTCCTAGGTTCTCAAATGGCCTTTTAATTTTGGCCATTTTCTTCAATAGTGCAAACGTAACTTATTTGATACATGAGGTGACAATCTCTTCTTCAGCTAACTATTATATTGTGCTGTGGGTCTGCTACACACACACAATGTTATTGTTGTTAATGTATGTAATGCATTTATGATAAAAATATTCATCCTTTTCAACTCCTTGAATTAATTGCTTGGAGTCCCTAAAATGGCCTGATTTTGGCACATTTTATAGCACATTGTCACTGTAACTACACCAACTTCACAAATACACTGGTATTGAGCATTGAAATAAAAAGCCACACATTGTTGAGTATAAGGCCCCTTTCACACGGACGGATAGAATTGTGCTTTTAGCTGCAGATTTTCTAGTTTTCTACCGCAGCTAAAAGCACACAATGCTTTCCTATGGACCCATTCACACACTGCGTTTAGCTGCGATTTAGTTACATGCAGTTTGGTGCAGATAGAAAAAATAGAATTGACTGTGTCCAGGAACAATTTAGCGCATCTATATGCACATAACTGCAGGCAATCGCAGTCTTTTGTGTCAACTGTGGATAGCAGCGTGAGAAAAAAAAAAACAACAGGAAGCACATCATATGCAGTAGGTATACCTGGGAAATGACACAGCAAGTTCTGAGGGATAGAGGAAATAGGAGAAGGCAGCATGGCAGCACGAGATATCTCCCATGAGGCCATTATAGCCCTGGTTCATCGACCGGAGTTATGGGACTCAGTATGCCCAGGATATGCCGACCGAGTGTTGAAGAGATCAAAGTGGGAGGAAGTATACAGATATGTCACACTGAACTGGGAGGATATGTCTGTAGCTGAACAGGATAACCGAGGTGAGTGCAACATTTGTTGTGTCTATGTAGCAGGGTACACATGCATCATAGCTGTTTTCCATTCCAACCAAACTTTAACCACAAGCTGGAGATTTACCCCCTAAAAATGATCAGGCCATTTTGTGGCGATACAGCACTGTGTCACTGACAAATTTGCAATGCTACAAACCAAAATTGTTGTTCTTTTATTTTTTCTAAACAAATACAGTGTCTTTGGGAAAGGTTTATAGCATTTGTATTTTTTTTGTCTGTACTAGTATGGTGATTTGTGGAAAAAAAAAATTTGCGGGCGGGACAGCAACATTTTGGCAGACAGATTGCACACTTTTGACCTTTTTTTTTGGGACCAGTGACAGTAGCAGTTAGAGTTAAAAAATAGCCACTGATTACTGTATTCATGTCACTGGCAGTGAAAGGGGTCAATACTAATGGGAAATCAAATGGTTGGTGTCTCCCCTAGAAGTGTTTCTTGGGTGGGGGGTGAGAGCAGATCTCTCTCAACTTTTTTTCCTAACATGAGTTACATTTGATATATAACAAATTTATACAATGAAATATATATTGCAGGAAAGGAGGTTTATACATGATGGAGGTCCCTACGCGACCGGTACAAGAAGGAACTAAACGAAGAAAGGTCTGCAGATAGAAGCGGAGCACCCTCAACTCGTAGTAGTAGTAGGCCTAACCCCCATGCAGAGGCTTTGTCATTTTTGAGGCGCACCACCGAGATGCGCTTGTAAGTATATATATATATATATATATATATATATATATATATATATACATATTTTAACTTTATTTTACTTTGTGGGCGGTATAGCCGCACTGTCCCATTGATTTCAATGGGCTGGAGAGGTGAAGGAGTGGTATACACACCGCTCCTTCACCACTCCAAAGATGCTGCTAGCAGGATTTTTGTTTGTGTCTTGCCAGCACATCGCTCCAGTGTGAAAGGTGTCTAAACCCCTTTTTTTTAGTGTTCCCCTAGCTCCAGATAGAGGTCTATTCTGTAGTGTACACATGACAGTATTCTGTAAACACTAACATGGTATTTTTAAAAAAAACTTGTAATGTTGTTATTCTTACCTAGAATTGTCTCAAGTGTTCCTGCAAGAGCAAGGCATGCAAGTTTGTCACCAGAAAATTATGACGCTGACCCAAGTCAAGAAACCAATTCAGAGACAGTTTCATCCCAAGATTATCAACCGGTCACTCAAGAACCTGCGGTATGTATTTTCAAAACGTCACAACCTCCATCCACAATAAACTTATTACTTACATATTACAATGGTAGTTGGTGTTGGTACACAATGGCTTCTTTTTTTTGGGCAAAGTATCATATCAGTACTTCTGGCTTTGGAGGTCTTGCTGCTAATACAGTTGCATCGTTTTTTTGGGGCAAAAACAAGTGAATGTGTCAGATCTATTCAAAACAGGTGCTGCAAGCTCTGACACGACTTCAATATTTAGGCAAGCATCATGTTTATCAGTATGCTGTCCACCAAGTGTGACCTTAACATCAGAAGCATAATCTATATATTCTATCTATTTGCAGGCAAATCTTAATAGGAGAGTCTGGTCTACTTCCACCACTCGTCGAACATGCCATACTCAGCAAGATCACCTTTTGAGGAATATTTTGATCGTATAATTAAAGAGACGAGAAACCATTCACAAAACCCTGCCACAAAAGATGATGAATTCCTCAACATCTCAGACACTGATGTGATCTTTTTGAGAATGTTACTGTGTGTAGTCAGGGAGATTCCTCCTGATAAGCGTACTGAAGTCAGAGGTGATATACATGCCTATCTTACGTATATAGTTTCTGCTTGCAAAGAGCAATGCCCATATCCAAGATTTCAGCCATGGGGTCTGGGTTTTAATACACCTAGTGGCTCTTTGAATAAACCAATGCCAAGTCATCAGTACCATGAGACCACACCAGCCATGAACCCATACGCAGGACCGCCACCAACGTATACACCTTTCCCATCTCAGTCTTGTTTTCAAAGAATGCATGTGCAGCCACACCCAGTCAGTTCACCCCCATCTTCCCAATCTGGATCTCCTATAGATGTTGGCAGTGAACCAAGCCATTCTTCTCTGCATTCCCCTTCCCCATTGTATGAAAACTTGTAGTGTTATTTTAATGACTGTTTTATTTTTCAGTTTTTGTTAATGCAATGTTATTTATACCATTACACCAGGGGTCATCAAACCATGGCCCTCCAGTTGTTCAGCAACTACAATTCCCATCATGCCTAGTCATGTCTGTGAATCTCAGAGTTTTACAATGCCTTATGGAATGTGTAGTTCTGCAACAGCCAGAGGGCCATAGTTTGAAGATCCCTGCTTTACACAAACTAATGTTTACAACCCCTTTAAGTTAAGGAGACCAAGGTTAGGTTCCTGACACTTTTTGGTGGGGCCATCTCTCAGGAGAATGTTGGACACACTCTGGAGCACTTAATTATACCTTTACACCAGGGGTCATCAAACTATGGCCCTCCAGTTGTTCAGCAACTACAATTCCCATCATGCCTAGTCATGTCTTCACAAACAGGTAACAGGGATTCATTGGGTGCAATCTCCTTTCCCCTTAGAAAGTTATGGAGAACACAGAATGCCAAAACCACATTGACCGCGTGATCCACTTCAAGGTGCATTGCAGTCAACAGTACACGCCATTTACACGTCCAAATACCGAATGCGCACTCCACCATTCTGTGTTCACGGCTCAGACGGTAATTAAAAATGCGCTTCTTGGCAGTAAGACCATGCCTCGTATAGGGCCTGAGGAGGTGGGTGGATAGGGCAAATGCCTCATCTCCTAGCACTACTAGGGGCAGATCCGGTCCAGCAGTACCAGGTAGAGGCCTTGACTGTGGTACATTAAACTCTTCATACTGCAAACGCTGGCCCATCATGGAATTCCTAAAAATTCTCGAATCTCCAGAACTGCCATAAGCTCCAATGTCCACCGCTATGAATCGCATGTTTGCGTCACTCAGTCCCAGCAGGACAACGGAGAAGTACTTTTTGTAATTAAAATAGCGGGAACCTGAGTTATGAGCCTGATATGTTTCCCATCTAATGCCCCAATACAATTTGGGAATTTAGCCTTCTCCCAAAATTCCTCCGCTATCTCTTCCCACAGACTGGCTGTTGGTTCCAGCATTACTGTGGTCTTAAGCTCCTCCCAAATGGCAATACAGGTGTCATGTACTATAGTCGACACAGTTGAAATTCCCATTAGGAACTGATGATGAAGGGAGGTAAAACTCGCTCCAGTGGCAAGGTATCTGCAATACAAAATTGAGAACAATTCAGAAAATATAAAAAAGTATAAAATATATATAAATGTATATATACACACACACACACTATTGTCAATAATATAACCTGCATGTGCATGAATTTAAGCATATGTTCAAGATATGGAAAAACTACCTTAAATTAAGTAACAGCCGTTCTTCCTCACTAATGCATCGTCTCATGTTGGTCCTGTGTCTGGTGAGGTGTCCTCGAACAAGTCCCAACAATTCATCAAAACTCGCCACCGACATCCTCGTGTAGTTATAGAACTTGTCTCCGTGAGTTCTCAGTTCACCAAACATGAGGGCAAAGTAGCCGATAGAAAGACGCTGTGAGGTTAAAGGGTGTACCCAGTAACGACGGGGACATCTCCTCCGCTCGATCTCTCTTCTCCTCTTCATTCTCATGAGCAGCAATATGAGCATTGCCATCAAACTACCCATACATGCATTCATCTTGAGCGATCTCAGCACAATACACAGAACACTCCTCTCACTGCAGCGCCTTGAAGCGATTCAGTTCGCATTTGTAGTGCTATACAAATTCTTCATTCATTAATTAATTCATTAATTCACAGCAAAATTCCAACGCACACTCAGCCAGTCAACAAAGAGACAGGAAATAGATGGTTTGAAATGCAGAGGACCGAAATGCATCATGGGTAGATTCAAGGGACCAAACAAAAACATTGACTACCGCAGCTAAAGGCAACCGCATGTAACTGCACGTAAACACAGGTAATCGCACTGTACAAATGCAGCTGATCGCAGTGCCTGGAGTCTTGAATTTCACAGAACATATTATATGCTTTTAACTGCAGCAGAACAGCCGTCCGTGTGAAAGGTGCCTAAAACATTTTACTCCAAGCACATTCACATGTGCGTTATAAATGGTTTTTGAAACAAACCAACATCTTGGTGTATGACATGTATGTTTGACATTAATTTGCCTTTTTTGGGGCTAAACAGGCATGCTTAAAAACATAACATACACATCCCCAACTCAGGAACTTACAAAGTTCGACTTTGCTAAAGTGAAGGCCATATGAGACATTAGTATCTCAAAACTGTGTTGATCTTGCCTTCATCAGATGGGGTGACCTCACCCCTCTAAAATCCAAATTTTAAAGATGCACACAAATTGGGACTCAAAATTTGGATTTCCCTCATGATCCCATGCCTAAAATGTGTGTGTTTTCCCTACATCTATTTAGCTAAACCCACACAGCTAGCACATGTTGACACACTGGGGATTTTTTCAGAAAGGCCAATCCACTTTGCCCTACAAGTGCACTTGCATTGCACTTGTAGTGCAAAGTGGTTTTGCCGTTTTGAAATAAGCCTCAGTGTGTTAACATGTGCTAGATCCCATCATGGGGGATCAATGGACGTGTTTCGGGGGTGCAACCCCTTCCTCTCAGCTACTTTAGTTTGGAGGAAGGGGTTGCACACACAAAACGCGTACATTGATAGGAGATAGCACATGCTGACACACTGTATGCATCTTCAAAATTTGGTTTTACGATTCATTTAAAATTGTAAAAATGCGCACAACATAACGACAACTATAAAATGTTATTTTTGTTTAGATTTTTCCTAAAATATCTATGATGTTGCTCAGTCTTTTTTGAACATCATGGATGTTTTGTTTCATTTGTTCCAAATCACGATTGCACACCATGATCTCCCTGAGGATTTGTGCACTTGAGTTTCTTCTTCCACAACATCTACATCACCTAAAATTAAAAAATAAAAACATGTATTATAAATAGGCAGGCATCCATATATTACCTGAAGCTGTGGTCTCAGACACTGACCTGTTGTCGACACCATTTCTACCACTTCACCCAGCACTTCCAGAATATCTGCATCCACAGCTTCAGGGTGTGTGATGAGTTGCCTTTCTTCATTCGGTGTGGGGTTACTGGTGTCCTCAGATGTCCCTATTCTTTTCTCCCCTATGTGAATACAAAAAAGGTATACTTAGCAGACAGATATGTTAGGCTAGAAATAGTAATATGAAAAATTGCTTGGAAGTGCCTTCCAATTGTCTGTTTTGGCAGAGTTCCAAGCTGAATACATGATTTCTTTCCTTTTCTAAAGCTGGAATACTTACCTGTTTTGTGCAAGTTTCACACATGGAGAGACCACTAGTATTCACTGGAGCACCTGTGTGGGACACCATAACAAGGGTGTTATGGTGTCCCACACTAGTGCTCCTGCATCCAGATGTGTAAACAGCTGCTGAGTGTCCTCTCCTTACACTGAATCCAGTTTGCATTTCATTCTAGTTACAAACCCATCTAGACAACAATGTACTAAACTTCTTTTAATAGAAATAGGCATGAACAAATGTAGTTAATAGGGATGAGCTTCGTGTTCGAGTCGAACCCATGTTCGACTCGAACATCGGCTGTTCGATCATTCGTCGAATTGCGAACGATATGGGCCATTCGCGCCAAATTCGTGTGGCGCGTCACGGCCCATAATTCACTGCGGCATCGCAGTGCATTGCTTGCTGATGATTGGCCAAGCATACACTATGACCCGCATGCTTGGCCAATCACAGCGCCGCCTTAACAGAGAGCCGTAATTGGCCAAAGCCAAGGAGGCTTTGGCCAATTATGGCTCAGGGGATTTAGTACACGCCCCACACTATATAAGGCCGCCTGCACGGCGGCCCTGTGCAGTGTGTTCCGGTGTGCTGAGAAATAGAGAGAGAGAGAGACAGTGTCATTTCATTTGAGTTAGCTAGATTAGGCAGGACAGTCAGTCAGTTAGCTGCACTTAAAGTGTATTGTCTATATATATGCATCCCAGGTGTTGCATATATATATATACACTGTATTCAGTTTAGCTAGATCCGTTCCTGTTATCTTCTAGACTATTTACATTTAGTGCAGTGCGTCCTGCTCACAGTGTTCAGCTAGATCCGTTCCTGTTATCTTCTTACTGACAGGCAGGCTTGTCTTGTTACAGTATTTTGAAGAAAATTACTGGTGTTCTTTTGATCCTATTAGTACCACAGTCAGGCAGCTAGACTATTTACATTTAGTGCAGTGCGTCCTGCTCACAGTGTTCAGCTAGATCCGTTCCTGTTATCTTCTTACTGACAGGCAGGCTTGTCTTGTTACAGTATTTTGAAGAAAATTACTGGTGTTCTTTTGATCCTATTAGTACCACAGTCAGGCAGCTAGACTATTTACATTTAGTGCAGTGCTTCCTGCTCACAGTGTTCAGCTAGATCCGTTCCTGTTCTCTTCTTACTGACAGGCAGGCTTGTCTTGTTACAGTATATAAAGCTACCTGAAGAAAATTACTGGTGTTCTTTTGATCCTATTAGTACCACAGTCAGGCAGCTAGACTATTTACATTTAGTGCAGAGCGTCCTGCTCACAGTGTTCTGCTAAACCTACAAGTTAGTGGGGTGCGTCCTGCTCACAGTGTTCAGCTAGATCCGTTTCTGTTATCTTCTTACTGACAGGCAGGCTTGTCTTGTTACAGTAAATACAGCTACCTGAAGAAAATTGCTTGTGTTCTTTTGATCCTATTAGTACCACAGTCAGGCAGCTAGACTATTTACAGTTAGTGCAGTGCGTCCTTCTCACAGTGTTCTGCTAAACCTACAAGTTAGTGGGGTGCGTCCTGCTCACATTGTTCAGCTAAACCTACAAGTTAGTGGGGTGCGTCCACCTCACAGTGTTCAGCTAAACCTACAAGCTAGTGGGGTGCGTCCTGCTCACAGTGTTCAGCTAGATCCGTTTCTGTTATCTTCTTACTGACAGGCAGGCTTGTCTTGTTACAGTAAATACAGCTACCTGAAGAAAATTGCTTGTGTTCTTTTGATCCTATTAGTACCACAGTCAGGCAGCTAGACTATTTACAGTTAGTGCAGTGCGTCCTGCTCACAGTGTTCTGCTAAACCTACAAGTTAGTGGGGTGCGTCCTGCTCACAGTGTTCAGCTAAACCTACAAGTTAGTGGGGTGCGTCCACCTCACAGTGTTCAGCTAAACCTACAAGCTAGTGGGGTGCGTACTGCTCACAGTGTTCAGCTAGATCCGTTTCTGTTATCTTCTTACTGACAGGCAGGCTTATCTTGTTACAGTAAATACAGCTACCTGAAGAAAATTGCTTGTGTTCTTTTGATCCTATTAGTACCACAGTCAGGCAGCTAGACTATTTACAGTTAGTGCAGTGCGTCCTGCTCACAGTGTTCTGCTAAACCTACAAGTTAGTGGGGTGCGTCCTGCTCACAGTGTTCAGCTAAACCTACAAGTTAGTGGGGTGCGTCCACCTCACAGTGTTCAGCTAAACCTAAAAGCTAGTGGGGTGCGTCCTGCTCACAGTGTTCAGCTAGATCCGTTTCTGTTATCTTCTTACTGACAGGCAGGCTTGTCTTGTTACAGTAAATACAGCTACCTGAAGAAAATTGCTGGTGTTCTTTTGATCCTATTAGTACCACAGTCAGGCAGCTAGACTATTTACAGTTAGTGCAGTGCGTCCTGCTCACAGTGTTCTGCTAAACCTACAAGTTAGTGGGGTGCGTCCTGCTCACAGTGTTCAGCTAAACCTACAAGTTAGTGGGGTGCGTCCACCTCACAGTGTTCAGCTAAACCTACAAGCTAGTGGGGTGCGTCCTGCTCACAGTGTTCAGCTAGATCCGTTTCTGTTATCTTCTTACTGACAGGCAGGCTTGTCTTGTTACAGTAAATACAGCTACCTGAAGAAAATTGCTGGTGTTCTTTTGATCCTATTAGTACCACAGTCAGGCAGCTAGACTATTTACAGTTAGTGCAGTGCGTCCTGCTCACAGTGTTCAGCTAAACCTACACGTTAGTGGGGTGCGTCCACCTCACAGTGTTCAGCTAAAGCTACCTGTAGAAGGTTGGTGGTGTTCTCATACTACAGGCAGGCAGTTGATTTTGCTAGCTGCAGTATCAGTACACATATATATATATATATATATATATATATCCCAGCTTAGTGCAGCTACAGGCCATTAGTATGTCTGGAAGGCCAAGAAGGAGAGGCAGACAGTCACAAGCCAATAAGAGAGGGCAAGCAGGCTCTGTGTCTAGTGCTGGTCATGGAGACGGTGCATCCTCATCAGCACGTGGCCATGGGACACGCTTGGCATTTTTTTCGGCAGCTGGCCGTGTTGAGCCGCAACATGCGGAAGACTTGGTTGAGTGGATGACCAAGCCGTCCTCATCCTCCTCATCCTCTCTCACCCATGCCCAGGGTACTTTGTCTGGCAAAGCAGCGGCCTCTTCCCTCGGCTCAATGTCATCAGTGACTCCTTCCCTAGCCCCACCATGTCCTCCTGAGGAGTCCCTCGAACTGTTTGACCACAGTGTTGGGTACATGCTCCAGGAGGATGCCCAGCGTTTGGAAGGCTCTGATGATGATACTGAGCTCGATGAAGGCAGTAACATGAGCACGGACAGAGGGGGTGCCCAAGAAGGACAGCAATCTGGCAGTCATGCTCCCCCTGCTGCAGCATACTGCCAGGTTTGCTCCAGTGATGAGGAGGGAGGGGATGATGAGGTCACTGACTCAACGTGGGTGCCTGATAGGAGAGAGGAGGAGGAGGAGGAGGAGGAGGCGGCACATCACCAACGAGGCAGGATGCCCTCCAGGGGCCAGCCTAAGGGCAGCACATTGACTGCATCACACCCCAAAGCTCCACATGTGCAGGGCGCTGCAGTCTCTGCGCGTTATTCAAAAAGTTCTTTGGTGTGAGCCTTTTTTGAGACGAGTGCATCAGATCGCACCGCTGCTATTTGCAACATATGTCTCAAGCGTATCTCGCGTGGCCAAAACATCTCCCGCTTGGGTACCACATGCTTGACCAGACATATGTTGACCTGCCATGCAGTTCGTTGGCAAGCGTATCTAAAAGACCCACACCAAAGAACAAAGAGGACCTCTCCTTGCTCCTCATCAGCTGAGATTTCCAACCCCACTAGACCTTCAGTCCTCTATGAGACCTGCACTGAGAGGAATGAAGGTGTAGAATTAGGTGTGTCACAGCCAAGTACTTGTGGGCAATCTGATTTTGGTACACCGACGTCAGATTGTACCAGGCAAATTTCCCTGCCCCAGCTGCTGCACCGCCGAAAGAAGTTTGCTCCCAGCCATCCACATGCCCAGCGCTTGAATGCTAGCTTGGCAAAATTGCTAGCACTTCCACTGCTGCCTTTTCAGTTGGTAGACTCTGCCCCCTTCCGTGAGTTTGTGGAATGTGCGGTTCCTCAGTGGCAGGTACCCAAACGCCACTTTTTCTCACGGAAGGCGATTCCGGCTCTCTACCAGCATGTGGAAGGCAATGTCCATGCCTCGCTGGACAGGGCGGTCAGCGGTAAGGTGCATATTACCGCTGACTCATGGTCCAGCAGGCATGGACAGGGACGTTACCTAAGTTTCACGGCGCATTGGGTGACCCTGCTGGCAGCTGGGAAGGATGCAGGACAAGGTGCAGTAGTGTTGGAGGTTGTTCCGCCACCACGCCTCCAAAATGCTAATGATTGTGACACACCTCTCTCCTCCACCCCCTCCTCTTCTTCTTCCTCCATGGCCTCTTCCTCGGAAACCAGCGGTGCTCCGTAGTCATTCAAGGGGCTACGCAAGTACGCAGGCCAAAAGATGCCATGCGGTGCTTGAGCTGGTGTGCTTGGGGGACAGGAGCTACACTGGGGCAGAGGTTCTGTCAGCTCTGCAGGGGCAGGTTCAGAGGTGGTTGATGCCACGCCAACTTAAGGCAGTAATGGTGGTTTGCGACAATGGCACCAACCTCCTCTCTGCCCTCCGACAGGGACAAATGACCCATGTGCCCTGTTTGGCTCACGTCCTTAACTTGGTGGTGCAGCGGTTCTTGGGCAGGTACCCGGGCTTACAGGATGTCCTGAGGCAGGCCAGGAAAGTCTGTGTGCATTTCCGCCGGTCATATAATGCCAGTGCTCGGCTGACGGACCTCCAAAAGGAGTTTAACCTGCCCAAGAACCGCCTAATCTGTGACATGCCCACCAGGTGGAACTCAACGTTGGCCATGCTGCAGCGGCTGCACACGCAGCAGAGGGCCATCAATGAGTACCTGTGCGACTATGGCACCAGGACAGGGTCAGGGGAGCTTGTTTTTTTTCCCCACGCCAGTGGGCCATGATCAGGGATGCATGCACTGTCCTGTCACCATTTGAGGAGGCCACGAGGATGGTGAGCAGTGACAGTGCATGCATCAGTGACACTGTCCCCCTTGTCCACCTGTTGGAGCACACGCTGCGTGGAATAATGGACAGGGCACTTGAGGCAGAACAGAGGCAGGAAGAGGAGGACTTCCTTAGCTCTCAAGGCCCCCTTTATCCAGACAGTGTTCCTGCGTGCCCGCCGATCACACAGGAAGAGGACGAGGAGGAGGAGGAGGAAGATTGTGTCAGTATGGAGGTGGAGCCTGGCACTCAGCATCAGCAGCAGTCTTTAAGGGATCAGTCCCAAGAAACACATGGACTTGTACGTGGCTGGGAGGAGGTGGCTGCGGACCATGTCGTCCTTAGTGACCCAGAGGACTCCGGACCGAATGCCTCAGCAAACCTACGCTGCATGGCCTCCCTGATCCTGCAAAGCCTGCGTAAGGATCCTCGTATTCGTGGTATCAAGGAGAAGGACCAATACTGGCTGGCAACCCTCCTTGATCCACGTTACAAGGGTAAGGTTGCGGACCTTATCTTGCCATCGCAGAGGGAGCAGAGGATGAAACATCTTCGGGAGGCCTTGCAGAAAGGTCTGTGCAACGCGTTCCCAGAGACTGGGAGGTTACAAACTCCTGTTTCTGGACAACGTGTTGCTGAGGCTTCGGTCAGTCAAAGAAGGAGCGGTGGAGAAGGTGGCCATCTGACCGATGCGTTCAGACAATTTTTTGGTCCGCAGCCCCAAGGTATGATCGGTTCCAGCAACCATCGCCAGCGTCTGTTTTACATGGTGCAGGAATACCTAGGGGCAAGATCAGACTTGGACACCTTTCCCACCGAAAATCCTCTGGGTTACTGGGTCTTGAGGATGGATCACTGGCCAGAGCTTGCACAGTATGCAATTGAGCTACTGGCCTGTCCTGCATCCAGCGTTCTTTCGGAACGCACATTCAGTGCTGCTGGAGGCGTGGTAACCGATCACAGGGTGCGTCTGTCCACTGACTCGGTCGATCGACTGACCTTCATAAAAATGAATCAGTCTTGGATCACCACCAGCTACCAAGCACCTGATGCTGATGTAACTGAATAATTTTTTTTGAAATCCCAGATCCCTTCAAAGACTGCCTATGCTGATGCTGAGTGACTATCCCTGAGTAATTATCCTCTTCCTCCTCAATCATCACGCTGATAGCTTGTAAGAACATTTTTGGTTCTGGGCGCCACCACCAGTGCCTAAGGCACAATTTTTCAGCCCCTGTTTAACAGGGGCGTGTAATTACAATTTTTGATGTAATACTTTGCAGCAGGGCTCGTTCCTGCATTCCAACTAGAGTGTCTGTGAGGGGTTGCAGTGTTGTGGCACCAGCACCAGTGCCTAAGGCCCATTTTTTCTGCCCCTGTTTAACAGGGGTGTGTAATTACAATTTTTGATGCAATACTTTGCAGCAGGGCTCGTTCCTGCATTCCAACTAGAGTGTCTGTGAGGGGTTGCAGTGTTGTGGCACCAGCACCAGTGCCTAAGGCCCAATTTTTCAGCCCTTGTTTAACAGAGGCGTGTAATTACAATTTTTGATGCAATACTTTGCAGCAGGGCTCGTTCCTGCGTTCCAACTAGAGTGTCTGTGAGGGGTTGCAGTGTTGTGGCACCAGCACCAGTGCCTAAGGCCTAATTTTTCAGCTCCTGTTCAACAGGGGCATGTAATTACAATTCTTGTTTTAATATTTCACAGCAGGGCCCTGTGAGGGCTTACAGTGTTGTGGCCACAGCAACACCTAAGGCCCAAATTTCTGCTGAGTATATAGGGCAGGACCCTACTTTCAAACAACTAACTTACAAACGACTCCTACTTGTAAATGGAAGGAGACAACAGGAAGTGAGATGAAATCTACCCCTAGGAAGGGAAATTCTCTCCTGTAAGAGTTAATATGGGAAAAACATTTCTCCTTTCCACTGATGCTTTCCAATCCATTGGGACAAAAAGTGAGGTGAAATCTTCTGAAGAGGAGGAAAGACAGCAAAACAAATGTCACAGGGGTGATAACCCTTCCCTATGTTTTCCAAAAAGCTTAAAAAAGATTTTTTGGCTGGAGCTAAACACGTTAAAAATGTACCCGTTCAAAATTACAAAGAGATTCTACTTAACAACAAACCTACAGTCCCTGTCTTGTTTGCACCGCCTGTATACTGCTGTTCAGAGTATATAGGGCCTGGTGGCCCCACACCTTTCCTTATTTTAATTTGGGTGTGGGGTTCCCCTTAATATCCATACAAGACCCAAAGGGCCTGGTAATGGACTGGGGGGTACCCATGCCGTTTGTCTCACTGATTTTCATCCATATTGCCAGGACCCGACATTACATTAAACCCGCAAGCAGTTTTAAATGAGATTTTTTCCTTTAAAAATGACATTTGGTGCAGGGACTGTTCTAAACACGGGAAACAGGCGTCACTTTACAGGCATACTATAGACACCCCTCAGGTACGATATTTAAAGGAATATTTCACTTTTTTTTTTTTTACTTTAAGCATCATTAAAATCACTGCTCCCGAAAAAACGGCCGTTTTTAAAAGTTTTTTTTGCATTGATACATGTCCCCTGGGGTAGGACCCGGGTCCCCAAACCCTTTTTAGGACAATACCATGCAAATGAGTTTTTAAAATGAGCACTTTTGATTTCGAACGTTCGAGTCCCATAGACGTCAATGGGGTTCTAACGTTCGTGCGAACTTTTGGTCCGTTCGCAGGTTCTGGTGCGAACCGAACCGGGGGGTGTTCGGCTCATCCCTAGTAGTTAACCTGCATCTGCCAAAAACATTGTATTAGTGGGAGAACGAACAATGTTTACTACGAACAATTACTGTGCCCACAAACCTGAAACTTGCCATTTTAAACTGTCCAACAGTAAAGAAAAGCACATGGAGCAGCATGCAAGTAATAATAATAATAGGAACACACAACAAATATTTACTTTTTAGAAGTAATTTCCTGATCCTTCTGTACTTGTACCTGTGTGTTCAGGTCTGACTAGCGTTTCCTCAATTGCTCCTTGGATCGTTGTACCCCAAAATTCCTGTGCAGACTTCTCACAAATTTAGTCATGATCTTGGCCTTTCTCACATTTGGGTTGCTGTACGGTCCATACTTCCCATCATAGTAGGCCCTCTTCAAGATGTCCACCATCTCCACCATCTCTACAAAGGACATATTTGAGGCCTTATATCTCCTCCTGGATCAAGAATAACTGCCTTGCTCCAGGCTTTCCTCGTTGCTGCTTTCTGCAGGCACCTGCTGTCTCTCTGCCATTTGCTTTCCCACTGGTCCAAAAGAGAAGAGGCGGGGAATACACTAGAAAGAAGGACAGGAGCGGAGTCTGATGCATGCGCAGTGTATATAAAGCATAATGAGCGGTTGCTGTAACAGACATAGGTACGATCTGTGAGTGGAGGAAGATCGTTTTCGCGCAAAGGGACGTTGAAATGAAGGTACAATTGTAAATTGGGGCATCAGTGGTTAGTGGCCTATACTGCTTATAGCTTGAGACCTATATTGGCACAAGATTATGAGAGTTTAGCCTTACATTAGGGTTTGTCTTGTGTTGTGTCTTGCAGATAAAATAGTTGATACATTTACGGCCCCAGATTTCCTTCCAGAGTTTATAGAAAAATACAGGGAGCTGCCATGTCTCTGGCAAGTAAAATGCAGGGACTATTTAAACAAGACAAAGAGAAAGGCAGCAATGGAGAAACTGTTGGTTAGTGAATTAGTGAAGCCTGTGTATCCCACGGCAGACATCAACTATTTGAAGGCCAAAATTGGTAGCCTGAGGAGCACATATAATAGGGAGCACAAGAAGTCCAGGATTCCCAGAGATCCGGAGCTGCAGCAGATGACGTATATGTCCCCAAGCTGTGGTACTACAACAGCCTACGTTTTTTGTCCGACCAGACGGAACCCAGGCCATCGCTCTCAACACTTCCTTCAACATCAGCTGAGGCTCCTGAGGTCGACCCTGGGCCTTTCACCCAGGAAGAAGATGTGGAGGAGCCCAGCTTGACCCAGGTATAGCATTGTTGAACATATTTCTTGACAAAATTTGAATGATGTTAACTAGTTGTTGATCACAAATTTCTGATTTAACAAAGTGGTTTACATATCAATAGACAGTAGTGGCCAAAAATGATTGGGACAAGAATGAAACCTGCTGGGGTCAGAATGATAGTCTTTTCTATTTGTTAACATTCAATTTGTGATTGAAGACCAAAAACCTAAAACTATGTACCATTTTCATACACAGGAAAGTCTTAGCCTCAGCCAAGAGGAGCCGTGGCAAGCAGCCTGACAGAATCGCAGGTTCCTCCCCTCCGCCCAAAAGGGCCAGGAAGTCCAGGAACCTGGAGGAGGCCACAGCTGCTTTTCTTCGCCATGCTACAGCTGCAATTAGCATGGCCCCTGATGGCCAGGATGCATTTGGATGCCTGACAGGCAATAAATTAAAACAGATGGAGGAGGACCAGTGCACTATATGCAAGGAAATAATTCTTCAGGCCCTAAACAAGGGGACAAGGGGCGGACTCACCCGTAAAACACACCTCTGCGAGTTGGACCATGCTCCTCCACCACTTCAACCAACAACACAGCCACCCTACCCACCACAGCAGCAGGGAAAGGAGTCTGGAAGGAAGTGTTGAGAGTGATGGCCTGGGTTTGGTTTGGACTGGCAAAAAATGCAGGCTGCTGTAAGACCACAGCCTCAGGACATATATGTCATCTGCTGCTGCTCCTGATCTCTCGGAGTCCTGGACCATATTGCGCTCCCTATTAAATGGACTCTTCAGGTTACCAATTTGGACAGTCAAATAATTGATGTCTGCCCTGGGGTACAAAGGCTTCACCAATTCCAACAGTTTCTCCATCGTTTCCTTCCTCTTTATTTTGATATGACCTTGTGCTCCCTATTGAAGTAAGAATTTTTGTTTTGACAAATACTTGGCTATGTGTTTTACTTCAAAAAGGACAGTTTGTTTGTGAATAGGCAGGTACATTTCAAAAATACAATGTCAAATTAACAAAGGACACCAACATAGTTGTATCTTTGAGGTTAAAAAATACAAGATAATAATGGTGTTGTGGTAACTTGACACACAAAACTAAAAAACATATTATTCTGGAGATCACTAGAAAAAAAAAAGAAATACGTTTGTCAGAACTCTGTGAATATCACCAGCAAAGCAGCTTAATTATCATACCATTATAAAGAAGACGAAAATGCGCTGCATTAAGAGATTTCATAATTTGCCATGTCACGAATGTGATATCTCCATTACGAACCCTAGTTTTACAACATCGAGCGCTTCCGGCTCGTCCTTGATTCCGAGCATGTGTGTTTGGACTTTGGACTTTTGTCCGACGGACTTGTGTACACACAATCAGAGAGTCCAACAACACACATTTGTTGGAGGATTATTTGAGAACATGCTAGCCAACATTTGTTGGCGGAAAGTCCAACAACAATTGTTCGATGGAGCATACACACGGTCGGATTTTCCGCAAACATCCGATCGTGTTTACAGGGCTTTAGTATAATAATAGCAAAGACTGTTTGGTCAAAGGTGTTGGTTGTTCCTTTTATGCCATGTATAAGTTGCAGTATATACTGTATGGCCTATAAGATTTCACTTATGTGTGTATTATACATATTTAAATGTGCTATAATGTTTACATTTTTTTTATCAATAGTGTAGACTTTCATTCTGATGCTAGGAAAGTCCCTTTTTTGATATTTGAATAGACCTCATTATTAGTATCAGCTGTCCAAAGGCTTTTATACAATATATGCAAGCTGACTGATGCTCAGAGCTTTCTGTCTCTCTCTGTTGTAGGAGCCTGATGCTGGATGAAGATGCTAAATGCTGATAGAAATGGTAGATAGAAAAGGCTGCCTTTTTTGTTTTGGGGCACCTATTAAAAAGACTCCTGGGGGGGCGTGGCTTGGCGCCGGACTCTAATGGACGCCTAATCCCTGTGCTCCGGCCCTCAGAGGGTTTCTCAGCAGCTTAAAAGAGCCATCCAAAAGCGAAAACATGGGGAAATCTAAGGGGAACCCGTCCCCATCCCGTTCCCGATCCCCGCGGAGACCCGACTCTCAAGCAGGCCGCAGCATTCCGGAGATCTTCCGGACGCAATCACGTGAGGCCCCGGCTTCATCTCAGGCCTACTCGGCCACAGCGCGCTCCTCCAGCCTCAGCCCCTCAGGCAGGCACAGGACACAATCGCCCGCATGGCATGTGGTGACAGAGCACCCCCTGAACATGGGGGACCTAAGAATAGTAGCGGAAGACATCAAAGCCACCTTCGCATCGGTCATCTCAGATCTGAGGAGAGACATCCACTCCATGACGGTCCGCATGGACAACATAGAGGAAGCTACAGCACAAAGTGAGAATGCCATCCACAGGCTCCAGACATCATCCCAGGCACACTCCGTCCAGCTCAGAGACCTACATAGATACATGGAAGACCTGGACAATCGTGGCAGACGACACAACTTACGGGTAAGAGGCATGCCAGAATCGATCGATCATACACAACTTACCCAGGCAACCGTAGCTGTTTTCAACCATCTCCTAGGCAGACCCCCTGAGACCCCTATTGGATATGAGCGCTTACACAGGGCCCTCAGGCCCCGGGGTAGAGACACTGACCCTCCCAGAGATGTGGTATGCTGCCTAGTTAACTTTAAGCTAAAAGAAGAAATCCTTCGCAGGGCCAGAGATCGTCGCAATCTTTCATGCCAAGGCTCAGAAATAAAAATCTTTCAAGATCTATCGCCCATCACTCTACAAACTAGAAGAGACTTACGCCCTCTCCTTGATATACTACGCACAAACGGAATTCAATACCGCTGGAAATTCCCTTTTTGCCTCTCAGCATCAACACAAGGGCGAACGGCTAACCTGAGAGTGCCTGAAGATCTCACCACATTCTGTGAGATTCTGAACATACCTTGCATTGAACTGCCCGACTGGTACCGCTCTCTCAGACCTCCCCAACTCAGAAGGTCCAACTCCATGGATGCCATCCCTGTGCGCAACGAGTTCCACATAAGAAGACGCAGATCCAACTCTCCCAGGGCCAACACTTCCACAGGACCCAGGAACCCTACAGACAACAGCCCCACAGCTTCTCCTGCCCACAGAAGACCCCGCCACGGTGGTGCTGACTAACAGGGTAACCCACTCCTATCTTCGATTGCTCCCCTGAAATCATTTCACCCCCTACACTACGAAGGCCTACGCAAGACAGACGTCAATCCACAGTATGACCATCCGATTTCCCACAAATGGATCTCCTACAAACCAGAAACAAGAAGGCTAGACTCAAAGGACCACCATAATTCCTCACCTCTCCCACACCTAGCCCAAGATGGACGCTTTTATTCAGCCCCACAGACTGGCCTTACCTGTGAAAGCATCCCCCCACCCCTTTACCTCCCTCCTTCATGCCAGTCAGCTCACATAGCAAATTTAACACAGTCTTCAAGCAACAGAACATTGGACACGCAAGTATAGCATGAACCTGCACGAAGATAACTATTGTTTGTGAAAGCTATATAACCTCCCAAATTACAATAATTCCTTTCCTTATTATATCTCCACCTCACCATTCTGTCACCCCCATAACTCATCCCTCAAGTGGGCCTCTTTGAACCTCCCTAGGCTAGTATCATTCCCTAATGTGACAGACATAGGTCACATTCCCAGGTCAGAATCCCCTTATTTTAAATGGCACCCTTGTTTAAAAAAAAAAAAACAAACTGGGACTCACACTTGCTTGTTAGTGATGTTGTTTGTTAACATTGTTGATTCCTCCCTGGAGGGGCGGTTCCACACAGTACCTCAACTACACCCTTTATTCCGCCCAAGCGCCACATACCCTACCCCTACTGATGTCCCCCCAACATTAAGAGCTGATTTTCATATGCTCGGGTACCCCCTCCACCTGATCAAGAGATTACCCAAAAGGTTAATGGGTATCTAAACCTAGGCATCCACTAAGATGACGAATAAGACATAGCCGGCATTCCCCAATGTCCCCAGTAAAAGCATTAATCTGTGTGGAGCCGCTCATCCGGCTGGTACATTGCCGGAGTTTTCATGTTATCTTCAGTTAAGTTACAACCCATAGGAACCTAAAAATCCAGCTAGGAGGTATTAGTATCATTACTATTACTGTCATTACTTGAATACTCGTCATACAATGACCTAAGGTATATGGTGAATCTTGAGAGACTCCTCACCGAATGTATGGCTGACCCCGCGTAGGGCAGGCCTAAGACCTGGGTGCATAACATGTAATGATATGCCATTTTATTTTTTTTTATTTTTTTTATTTTTTAATACTCTCGTTTCGTTATCAATAGTTCAACACAACATACCAAGTTTGTTTTTGGCAACCAAGCAAAAGAACCCGGGGAGACCTCCGGCATGTGTGAAAGACCCCATACTCCGCCTGGTCATTGATCTCTATATCATGACATCCAGATGTATAGATACCTGAGTAAACCGGGCCGGCCCACCTTTTTGGTGAAATTTCAGACTATCGGTTCTTATACAGTATGGGGTACGGTCGCACAGGCTGGAGGCCTACTCTGAGAGTAAGGCGAGCATAAATAACGCTAGAATTATTTACTAAATATATAGTCTGGTTAATGTTATAAGGTTGATGGTACAGATGATTCCTTACTTGTCTCTCTAATTATCTAAACGACTCACAACTAGACGTTCGCTCCACATCCCCACAATAGCTAAGGCCGACTTCCCCCAGTCAGGCGGACTCACTCTCCTGCCCCAAAAGACCTCACGTGATATTCTATCTTTGGCAATGACACTACTTTAAATTTAAGATCCCCCTCATTTCATTTATTCCTTAACCCCCAAGACTAATACTATAACTTATAGGCTCACTCCTCTATCTTGACCATCCACACCCCTCTGAGGACCAGAGGATTACACTCTATCTCTAACCCATCACCACCGGCTCCCTCCACCTCCCCACTCAACGGGATCCTATATCCCCCGTTGACCTATACCGGATAACATATTACCCCATAAGAGGGGTCTCTGAACCCTTCTTTACCTCCGGTACACCTAGATATCACATATCTTTCTTGATCTTTTATCTATCTTTTCTCCTTCCTCTTCCCTCCTTTTGTCCCTTCTCATCCTCTCCTTTCCTCTTCCCCCTTTCCCATCCCCTTCCTCTACCCTTGACAGTCCCCTTTCCCCCTCAGACTCTCTAAGCCCATTTCCATCTCCCGCACCCCCCTCTACTGCTTCCTCGGTCTCCGTCACCTCCACTTCGCCTCCGCGACTCCTCTCGATCCAACTATACTCCCACGATCCACCCCTAACACACTCGAAGAGGTATATTGACCAAACCGACGAAAGAGCACATCCCTTTAAAGCATGTCGCACACACCACCTACCACCAAACACGACACACTAAAAGTGACATCCCTAAACATAAAAGGGCTCAATATCCCAGAAAAACGCAGCCAAGTTCTGTCTATGATGCACAAACTAAAATCCAACATAGTTTTCCTCCAGGAAACCCACTTTCGTGCAGACAAGATTCCTAAGCTTACAAACCACTGGTTCCCTCACTCCTACCATTCTACCAACCCACAAGCAAAGACTAAGGGAGTTTCAATCCTGATCTCCAAAAACTTAACGTGGGAACTCTCTGATTCGCTTACTGACAAGGAAGGCAGATATATCTTTTTAAAAGGCAAGATACAGGGCCGGCCTGTAACTCTGGCTAATATTTACAGCCCCAATTCTGCACAATCTAGCTTCTTTAGACAGATCTCCCAACTTTTATCAGGCTTCTCTGCTGGTCTAACCATACTCGGAGGAGACTTTAATGTAGCCCTATACCCAATTCTAGACACCTCTTCAGGCTCCACATCGCTGCCATACCGAACTCTGCGCCAAATCAAACTGCAATTAAACGACCTGCTCTTACATGACACCTGGCGCACTCTTCACCCCAATGTCAAGGACTACACATTCTTCTCCGCCCCTCATGACAGATATTCCAGAATCGATTATCTTTTCCTCTCCCAACCAGACCTTCCATTCCTTTCTCATGCGACAATTGAACCTATGGTCCTATCTGACCACCACCCCATCACAATGACACTGACTTTCCCTGAGCATCAGAAGGTTTCAAAAATCTGGCGCCTAGATTCTACCCTCTTGACCTCAGAAGGAGATATCACAGACATTAGACAAACCATACACAACTTCTTTACCGACAATGACAACGAAGACACATCTCCACTAACACAGTGGGAGGCCCATAAATGCGTCTTAAGGGGCAAACTTATTGCCCTCAAAACGTCGCGGAAAAAAGCCCACCAAGCCAGTATCTCAAATCTAATCCAGAAGATTAAAACCTTAGAGCTAGCTCACAAACAGACTCAGGCCCAACAAACATATCGTGAACTCACACAAACAAGAGAACATTTACTCACAGAACTGTCACAAAAAACAAAACGTAAATTCATCCTACAACAGAAATTGTTCTATGAATTCGGAAATAAAAGCGGAAAGTATCTGGCCCGAGCCATTCAGAAAAACAAAGCACGTTCCAATATCCATACGATCAACGACTCCCAAGGTAGATCGAAAGTCACAGTCCCAGACATAGCCTCCCAATTCGAAGCATTCTACTCTACACTGTACAATCTCGACACAACTACCGAAGGTGCATCTAATAACAAGGATAGACGATCCCTCATTAAAAGTTTTCTAAAAGAACATTGCCCTAAACCGATTGACAGAGAAGATGCTCGCCAATTAGAACTCCCCATTTCGGAAGCTGAACTCAAAAATGCAATCAAACAGTTAAAAGCCGGAAAGAGTCCTGGCCCAGACGGCTTCACAGCCGTATACTTTAAGACCTTCATAGAGACACTCACAGGCCCCTTTCTCAAAGCCTTCAACTCCCTGTCCTCCTCCGCGCTCCCCTTCCATAGACTCCTTGAAGCCCACATTACAGTTATACCAAAGGAAGGAAAAGACGCGACCCTAGTAAGTAACTATAGGCCGATTTCCCTACTAAATGTTGACATAAAACTCTTTGCAAAAATCCTAGCCAACCGCCTGCTTCCCCTGTTACCATCACTGATCGATGGAGACCAAGTCGGTTTTATTCCGGGTCGAGAGGCAAGGGATAACACCATTAAAGCCATAAATCTCCATCATTGGATGACAACTAATAAACATAAAGGTTTCTTTCTATCATTGGATGCGGAGAAGGCGTTTGACAGACTGGCATGGGACTACATGGGGGCAGTGCTACGACACTTAGGCCTCCAAAATCGCATGTTTAACTCAATCATGTCTCTATACACGACACCCATGGCCAGAGTTAGGATTAACGGACATCTGTCAAACGCCTTCTCCATAGCCAACGGAACGAGGCAAGGATGCCCACTTTCCCCTATCCTCTTTGTGTTAACCCTTGAACCTCTTCTGAACTGCCTCAGGAGAAATGAGAATATTAAAGGCATACCCATATCAGGCCACACTTATAAGTTGGCAGCCTTTGCCGACGACATCCTACTTTCCCTTAGCGAGCCCCACACTTCAATTCCAAATTTATTAAAAGACTTCCACCTCTTCCAGCGCATCTCTAATTTTAAAATAAACTTCACCAAATCACACGCCCCCAATGTCACCATCCCAAAAGAAACAGTTGCACAGTGTGAATCTAACTTCCCCTTCCAATGGCGACAAAACGCAATTAAGTACCTTGGCATTTACCTTACAACGAACCTATCAGACCTTTTTGCACAAAACTATCTTCCCATCCTCAAAACGATCTCTGCTGATCTCAAAAATTGGAACAAACCCCAATTTTCCTGGTTCGGGCGTGCAGCGATTATTAAAATGAATATTCTTCCCCGCATTCTGTATATTTTACAAGCTATCCCCATTAAACTCCCCCCGTCATTTTTCTTATCCTATAGAAGGCTTTGTACAGAATTCTTATGGAAACAAAAACCTCAGAGAATCGCATATGATCTTCTGACAAAGCCTAAGACGAAGGGGGGCATCGGGCTTCCAGATCGGAAAAAATATTACTGGGCCTGCCACCTTACCCGTATTGTGGACTGGTCATTACACACCCAACTCAAAGATTGGGTCAGACTGGAAGGATCACTGTCCCCCTTCCCGCTGAAATCCGCACCCTGGCTGGCGTCAACACATATCCCCCCCATTCTCAAAGAACACCCTCTCATTGGACCGACCCTGGACTGTTTCAGGGACGCATGCCGTAAATTACACATATCATTCTCCCCGGGCCCTTTGACTCCTATAAGACAGAACCCTGCCTTCACTCCGGGCATGTCCGCACAATTTCTAGCAAACCAATGGCAACTCCCCAACATACAAGCACATCAATTTTTCCGCGACAGATCTTTTCTAGATCGCCTCACACTGACACCCGCCATCACTAGGGACCCTTTACCATTCTGGACTTACTTTCAAATTCGGCATTTTTTAAAGGAAGCCAACCGCGACTCTTCTATATCAAGAACATTTACTCCATTTGAGCATTTATGCTCTCAATCCAATCCCCAACAACATCTAATCTCCAGCATATATGCTATACTATTTACTGAAACTTCCCCCAAAGAAGGGAAAGCTTGCAAATCTTGGGAAAGAGAATTACAAACAGAACTAGAAGAAGACCAATGGGAACACATATTCACGATTGCCCATAAAGGCTCCCTGAAAGTATCCATTCAGGAAAATAACTATAAGACCCTGACACGATGGTACAGAACCCCAGCCATCTTGAATAAAATGAACCTTTCATTTCCCAACAAATGCTGGAGATGTGGGGATGAACCGGGCACACTGTTACACATCCTGTGGTCATGTCCAGCTATTCAATCATTCTGGATACAAGTCCGAGAACTCACGGAATCAATATCGACCTATAACTTAGACCACACGCCAACACAATGCCTGTTTCATCACTCAGATTTATCCACGTCATACTACCGTAAAACATTGATCTTACCCCTACTAAATGCAGCGAAAATGTGCATACCTAGACATTGGGGTACGCCTCATGCTCCGACCATCCAAGAATGGCTCACACAAGTTAATAAAATAGCGGAAATGGAAGAACTTATTTCCATCTCACGAGACTCCCCAGCTAGATTCTCCAAGACGTGGGCATGCTGGACCCATTCTCGGTCAACCGACAGATACCTAACACTGATGACATAAATCTCGACCTGGACCTACCCATTTAAATTCACCACCCACCACCCACGATCTGTATTGTATAAACCTCTCAGCCTCACCACTCCTATACCTCTTCTTCCTCCCCAGTTGACGTGGACCCCCCACCCCTAAACAAGGGACGAGTATGGGGGGCCACACGTCAAAGTTAGCCCAATATCACTTTCCGAGAGTTGAGATCGAACAAACCTGACTTGCTTCACCATAAAACAACACCAAACCGAATCTACACCACAAGTGACGGAGACCGAGGAGAAAGGCACTCCTCTAGCCCCCTTATTTCCCCCCCCTCCCCTTTGTTGTTCCCTCTTCCCCCCCCTCAAGCCCCTTAGGTCACCCCTCCCCCCCCACTTCCCCCCCCCTTTCTCTTCTTTTACTCCCCCCCCCATTTCTTTTTTCTTCTTTTATCTATTTCTCATTGTCCACCTACAACCCCTCTTAGCCCCTTATACGGTTTGGGTCTCCTAACAGAGCTCCCGACCAACACCTCTACCTTACACGTGGATTGAATTGTCATACAAACTCCTATGCCCTCACCCAACGACTGGGAATCCTCCTCTAAGAAGTATAACAGCGACTTGGAGGAGGGGGGAGGGAGAAAGAGAGGGGAAAAAGAAGAAGAAATATCTTATGCCACCATATTTAACTTCAACCTCTCGATAGTTACTTTAATATGTTACTGGATTTAATCTAAACCCCCCCCCCCGCGCTGACATAGTAAATCATCAACAAGAGATTGTCTGTTATTAGTCAATTCATTGTTACATTTGTCTCAATCGTAAGAATTTATGTCTATTCCCCACCTTTTGTACAACTGTATGATGATACTGTGATACTGTTATATTATACTATTTTTCTTTCAATAAAAATCTATTTTGGAAAAAAAGAAACCACGAAGAAAGAATGTATATTCTGAAATGTGTTGGGTTTCTCTATGCGTTGCTGTGGTGAACAGTCAAAGGTTAATCTATCATGTGGACAACATATGCGCAAAGTATTATGTATCTAAGTATGTGGCTTTGAGATGATCAAGTTGTTACACCAGACATTTATTGTGCCTTTTTAACATATTTGTTGGGAATAAAAAAAAAAAGACTCCTTGTTAGTCAGGAATTTTCATGAATTTAGATAAAGAGGAAGTAAACCCCGGACATTTTTTATATTTTTTTAAATATTATGATCCAACAATGTATTTGTAAGCCTTATGCCGCGTACACACGGTCGGACTTTTCGGCTACAAAAGTCCGACAGCCAGTCCGACAGACTTTCGACAGACTTTTGGCGGACTTTCTAACGAACGGACATACGATCACACAAAAGTCCGACGGATTCGTACATGATGATGTACACCGGACTAAAATAAGGAAGTTGATAACCAGTAGCCAATAGCTGCCCTAGCGTCGGTTTTTGTCCGTCGGACTAGCATACAGACGAGCGGATTTCTGGGTCCGGCGGAGTTACGACATAAAGATTTGAAGCAAGTTCCAAATCTAAAGTCCGTCAGATTTGCGACTGGAAAAGTCCGCTAAAGGTCCGGTGGAGCCCACACACGATCGGATTGTCCGCTGGGTTTGGTCCGTCGGCGTCCGTCGGACCAGTCCGGTCGAAAAGTCCGACCGTGTGTACGCGGCATTACACATTGAAAGGTGACTAAAATGAGGTTTTTAATCCACCTTTTTTAGCTTTTGTAAACATTCTCTTCTTCTGGGTATCGGCCGCTCCGTCTTTACTAGTGATTGCTGGCTCTTGTGTGGACGTCATTTCTGCCCTTCCTTCCTTCCCTGTTTCAATCTCACGCATGTAGGATCGTGATCGCGTCTAAACCAAGCCTCTATCTCGATGTATGGAAGTCTCTGTGCTGCTTTGGTTCACTCCCCTTGTGTGACGTCTTATAGAGTCACAAGATGAGAACCAGAAAGGAGAGGAGGAGAGCACAGCATAGCGAGGCTTCCTCCGTGCCATTCTCAATGACAGTCGATGACCCGGCATGCAGAGGATAGTGAAAGGGCAGACATAGCGTGCTGTTAAAGAAGCTATGGACTGCGCAAGCGCTGCTGACGTCACTACAGATTACAGGACGTCACTACAGTTGCAGGACAGATTATAAGGAAAAAGAAAGAGTAAGTGAAATTTCACAGACAGCAATCAGCTGCCTGCTATATATAGATATTAGATGAGCTAAAGTGAAAGTGGAGGGTTTACAACCACTTTAAGCCAGTCATACATGGATCGAAATTCAGCCAGTTCAGCAGGGAGTGGACAAATATCAAGCCATGTGTGGGCAGGATAGTTGTATAGCTGTACAACCACCCTATGGGGAAATTTTGGCAATATATTCAGCTATATATTTCCGTTATATAGATCAGTGTATTCTGATGGCAGGTAAGTCTCCCCTCTGTCAGAATACAAAGGCTCAGTGGGGAGGATTTCACCATCCACCTCAAATGTGTGGATCCAAGCCTTTTTTTCTTTTTCGTTCAACTCGCCAGTGGGCTACCTGAGTGGTTCATACAAGCAGGTGTTTTGTTTTATGCTAAGGACTTGCTGTACAAAGCTCTCCTGCATTGAAACAGTTTTTGTTTGTTTGTTGCATTACAGAACAAAAGTGCAAGACAAACCTGTTCCTGGGTATTCCTGTTTTATGTATGGTTTACCACTGCCAAAACTAGTTGAGCCTGCCCCCTTACAAATTGGTGCTCAGATGCAGGTAGAACCTTAAAGAGACAGACACCTATTGTTAAACAAAATATAGGAGTCATAAAACAATATATACATATATATACAATGCTAACCAAAGTAGGGATAATAAGCTGGAGTGCCTTTGGTTTAAATTTAGTGTTGGCAGTTAGGCTTTAGCCAGCCTGAGCTCTGATTGTTTACATTATTTGGGTTTGTTAGGTTTATCCTAAGCCCAGGACATTGTTTCTTTTGCCTGCATCTGGCAAGTGTTCTCCAGTAGATAGAGAAAAGGCCAACAGTGTTGGAGGGTATGGATATTTTTTTAACCTAGGCCAATAACTAAAGGATTTATGCAAAGGACATACATATTTGGGGAGTCCAGCTCATTGTTCACAGACTTGCTGCCTGGAGAATTAAGCTTAACCTGAAGAAGGGTCCTGCATAGTCAGTTGACTGGACAAACAGACACACCACTGAGGAAGCAGTGACTACTGCCTTGGTCGCCATTAACTCTACCGAGAGTGACCAGACTGTGACCAATGCACATCTACAGGAGTATGCTTAGGCTTTCTGGCCACAGGCAAGGCCTGCAACTACAACTGTTGATTTTGAAGAAGAAGTCAATGAGCTCCACAGATTTCTGCCATTGAGACAGGTGGCCAACCTGGGATTCATAGTGTCCCTTGTGCTTAAGACATTGCCTTGACCTTTGCCCAACTTGTCCCAACAAAGATCCTAGGGCAGTGATGGCGAACCTTGGCACCCCAGATATTTTGGAACTACATTTCCCATGATGCTCTGGCACTCTCAAGTGTAGTAGAGCATCATCGGGAATGTAGTTCCAAAACATCTGGGGTGCCGAGGTTCGCCATCACTGTCCTAGGGGGTTCAAAGCAAAAGCTACCTACAGAGGCAGAAGACAAGGACAGCATTTAAACTGTGTCCTAAAAGTACCTGTGCATCTGGCCAACTTAGTCTGCATTATCCGATGGCAGAGGTTCAAGATGCTACATAGTAAAATTGTAAGTAGTGAAAGTAAATTTTGCTGCTATTTTTGGGTATCCTGTACCCCCTACTCCTTATAATCTTACACATTTGGGCCAAAATAAATAGCAAAAAAAAAAAAAAGATTGACAGAGTGGAAGTTTGTCTGTCATCGTCATTGGGTCAGTGTGTCTAGGAAGGGATAAAAAGGTAACCAGTTTTAAAAATGTGTCTGTAAAATGATGTTAATATTTTGCCTGAACTTGAGAGGGATGCTGACAGTTGGTAAGTACATAGTTGGTAAGGTTAAATAAAGACAATAGTCCATCCAGTTGAACCTGTGTTGCTGTGTGTGTGTGTCTGTGTGTGCGTGTGTAGAAAATACTTTCCCATATCCCCGTATATTGTTTTCCCTAAGATGCACGTCCAAGAGTCTTTTAAAACCATCCATACTTCCTGCCAACACCACTGATTGTGGAAGAGAGTTCCACATCATTATCGCCTTGACAGTGAAAAACCCCTTACGCAGCTTAAGGTTAAACTGCTTCTCTTCCAGTCTCATTGTTTGGCCCCATGTCCTCTTACACTGGCTGGGATCTCCATTGAGATATTTGTATATTGCTATCATATCTCCTCTCAAGCGTCTCTTCTCCAGTTAGAATAAATTTAGCACTTGTATTCCCTCATAATTAAGGTCATCCAGTCCTTAAAGAGAATATGGCCACTATGTACAATTGTTGCTGGTGCTGTAACTGCTCCCCTCTGGGGAGGCATAGAACATGGCTTCTTGTAAGCCTTCTGGGCTGGGCTTTTCTCTCGAGGAGGTGCAGATGGTCATGTGGTCAGATCATTCAACTGATTTTAGACCATTGGCTCTGAGGCTTTTCATTCCAGCTTTCAGTGGTAAATATAGCAATGTCTATGTACATGTAATTGGTGCATATTGAAAGATGTTTTTTGAAAGTAAAAATTTGATGCATTTGTTTTAGAGCAAATTAACCCCCCAGACTATGACCGAATAGGTTGAAACGCGTTGGATTTTTTGATTTAGCAATTATTATCTTTAATGCTGTATAAATGTATGTTTGCAATGCTGCATCCTGGTATATGTACCAGAGCTCATATTTTAATGTTTAATATGTGACCTTTACTCACTTAATAAATTATTTTTATACATTAAATAATTTGTGATATTTTACTGCTAAAAACAAAACCTGTGGGGGAACCTTTCCCATTTACAATTCAGTTTGGGGTGTGCAGCCTTTTCTCTCATTTAGATGTCTTTCCCATTACATATTAATTTAGTTGCCCTTCTCTGGACTCTCTCCAGCACATCCTTTCTGAAGATTGATAACCAGAACTAGACAGAATACTCCAGATGTGGCCGAACCACAGTTTTATAAAGTGGCAGGATTATCGTTTTATCCTAGGAGTAAATTCCCTTTTTAATGCATACCAATATTCTGCCGGCTTTGGTAGCTGCAGCTTGACACTGCATGCTATTGCTCAGTCTGTCTTCTACTAGGACCCCTAGATCCTTCTCCATCCTGGAATCCCCTAGAGGTTCTCCCCCAATGAGTAACTTGCATTTATATTTTTACCCCCCAAGTACATTAACTTACATTTACAAATGTTAAACTTAATTTGCCATCTAGTAGCCAACTCCATTTATTTATTCAGGTCCTCCTGTAAAGGTTCTATATCCTTCTACGATGTTATTGCCCTACATATTTTTGTGTTGTCAGCAAACACTGAGATTAAGCTATTTATCCCATCCTCTTTATCATTTATAAATAAGTTAAATAGAATTGATCCCAGGACAGAGTCATGGGGTACCCCACTAACTACCCTAGACCATTCTTCATACATGTTATTTATCACCACCCTTTGGACGACTTTCCCCCGCAGCCAGCCTTCTGTCCATAAACAAACCCTATGGTCTATACCCACCGACCTCAGTTTGTATAGTTCCTATGTTAGAGTTACCTGACAGCTTCCCAGTAGCAGTCATGGTTAATGAGTCAGAAGAAACCACACCAGTGCCAGAAATAACAGATATACTTGCCCTTGGAAGTTTTTAGGGGCATGTATTTGCAGAATCCCAATTTGGCAAACACATGAAAACAGTGTGATCAGTGGGGTACGCCAAGAACCAGAAGTGAGCCTGGTATACCTCATTTTGCAGTATACTAGGACTTACTGTATTGTATCATGTAAAGAAGTAATGGGAGCAAGTTGGGGAACAGCTGGTAGTTCTAAAGTCTCACACAAGGATGTTAAATCTGGCCCATTTTCATGTGTCGGGCGGTCATTTAGGAGTAGAAAAAACAAAGGAGAGGATTGAGTAGTTTTTTTTGGCCCAATATTTGCAAAGCGGTTGAGGAGCATAGTAAATATTGCCCTGAGTGTAAAATTAATGAACAGCAACCACATTTTTTTAAGTTCACTGGTATCCTTGCCTAGAATTGAGGTCCTTTTTGAAGACGTTTGCTATGGATCTGGTTGTACCACTGCCATAGTCCACAGTGGACACCATCATATATTGACAGTTCTTGGCTATGCCACCTGGTAACTAGAAGCAATCTCCATCAGAAAAAATGTCCTCTAATGCCGTGTACACACGAGCGGACTTTTCGACCGGACTGGTCCAACGGACCGAGTCCGGCGGACAATCCGATCATGTGTGGGCTTCATCGGACCTTCAGCGGACTTTTCAAGTCGAAAATCTGACGGACTTTAGATTTGAAACATGCTTCAAATCTTTACGTCGTAACTCCGCCGGACCCAGTTGCTATCAAGAAATCCGCTCATCTGTATGCTAGTCCGACAAAAAACAACGCATGCTCAGAAGCAAGTACAAAAACGGAAGCTCTCGGTCTGGAAAAACTAGTGTTCATATTGTAGGTAACACCTTCCTCACGCTGCAAATTCTGTGATCGTTGAATGCAGCGCATTAATTGTCTTCTTTATATGTAAAGTTGTTTTGCTGTTCATATTCACACGGAGTTCTCACAAACTTATTTCTGGATTATTTCTCTTGATCTCATGAATGATATTGTATTTTTTAAAACCCGTATCTCCATACTAATGTTTACACAATTGTTTTTTTGGGTCAACTTTTATTATTTTTTATTTCATCAAGATCTTTTTTTAGGATTGTTACAAAATTATTTTCTATTTATCTCCATATATCTTTTTATTTTTGGTGTAAAGTTACCACAAAGAACATTTTTTTTGTATATTTTTTGCTTTTTTCATTTTTTTGGTGTAAAGTTACCACAAGAACACTATAATTTTTTGTTTTTGGAACCTCAAGGAGTTTGTTGATCCTTGTTAATTTGACATTGTCTCTAAAAAATTGATGTTAATAAAAACACATAGGCAAGTATTTTTGTAAAATAAAATATCCATTTATTATGGTTATAAAGATGAAGTCAACGCTGGAGAAATTTTTCGAATTTGTGAAGACTTTTGGCCCCAGGGCACACATTAAGTCTGTGGAAAAGAAAATTGGGATCTTGAGGAGTCCAGAAATCTGGTCCAGAAATCTCAGAGATCAAGAGCAGCAGCAGATGACATATATGTCCCCAGGCTGTGGTACTACACCAGCCTGCGTCTTCTGTCAGACCAGACTGAAGCCAGGTCATCACTAGGGATGAGCTTCGAGTTCGAGTCGAACTCATGTTTGACTCAAACATCGGCTGTTCGCAAGTTCGCCGAACAGTGAACAATTTGGGGTGTTCACAACAAATTCGAATGCCTCGAAACGCCCTTTAAAAGTCTATGGGAGAAATCAAAAGTGCTAATTTTAAAGGCTTATATTCATGGTATTGTCATAAAAAGTGTTTGGGGACCTGGGTCCTGCCTGGATCAATACAAAAAAAAGTTTTAAAAAAGTCAGTTTTTTCGGGAGCAGTGTTTAGAACAGTCTGACAGCAAAATGACAGTTCAAAGGAAAAAAGTAATTTAAACTACTCGCGGCTATTAATGAATTGCCAGTCCGACAATACACATAAAAGTTTATTGATAAAAACGGCATGGGAATTCCCCACAGGGGAACCCCGAACCAAAAATTTTTTTAAAAAATGACGTGGGGGGGTCCCCCGAAATTCCATACCAGGCCCTTTAGGTCTGGTATGGATATTAAGGGGAACCCCGGTCAAAATTTTTTTTTAAAATGGTGTGGGGTCCCCCTCAAAATCTATACAAGACCCCTCAGGTCTGGTATGGATTTTAAGGGGAACCCAGCGCCAAAATTAAAAAAAAAGGCGCCCCCCAAAAATCCATACCAGACCCTTATCCGAGCACGCAACCTGGCAGGCCGCAGGAAAAGAGGGGGGGGACGAGAGAGTGCCCCCCCTCCTGAACTGTACCAGGCCACATGCCCATCAACATTGGGAGGGTGCTTTGGGGTAGCCCCCCAAAACACCTTGTCCCCATGTTGATGAGAACAAGGGCCTCATCCTCACAACCCTGGCCGGTGGTTGTGGGGGTCTGCGGGCGGGGAGCTTATCGGAACCTGGAAGCCCCCTTTAACAATGGGACCCCCCAGATCCCGGCCCTCCCCCCTGTGTGAAATGGTAAGGGGGTACAAAAGTACCCCTACCATTTCACTAAAAAAGTGACAGTTTTTGAGAATTCCTTTATTTAAATGCTTCTTCTTTCTTCTTTCTTCTATCTTCCTTCGGTTTCTTCCTCCATCTTCTTCTTCTTCTGGTTCTTCTGGTTCTTCTGGTTCTTCCTCCGGTGTTCTTGTCCGGCATCTTCCTCCACGGCGTCGGCGTCTTCTTCCCTTCTTCTCCGGGCCGCTCCACATCCATGATGGCATGGAGGGAGGCTCCCGCTGTGTGATGCTTCTCCTCTTCTGATGGTTCTTAAATAACGGGTGGCGGGGCCACCCAGTGACCCCGCCCCCCTCTGATGCACGGGACTTGACGGGACTTCCCTGTGGCATTCCCCGTGATGCCACAAGGAAGTCCCGTCAAGTCACCATGCGTCAGAGGGGGCGGGGTCACTGGGTGGCCCCGCCCCCATTATTTAAGAACCGTCAGAAGAGGAGAAGCGTCACACAGCATGAGCCTCCCTCCATGCCATCATGGATGCGGAGTGGCTCGAAGAGAAGAAGGGAAGAAGACGCCATGGAGGAAGGTGCCGGACAAGAACAACCGGAGGGAGAACCAGAAGAACCAGAAGGAGAAGATGGAGGAAGAAACTGAAGGAAGATAGAAGAAAGAAGAAGCATTTAAATAAAGGAATTGTCAAAAACTGTCTCTTGTCATTTTTAACATTTTTGACAGTTTTTTTGTGAAATGGTAGGGGGGTACTTTTGTCCCCCTTACCATTTCACACAAGGGGGAAGGCCAGGATCTGGGGGTCCCCTTGTTAAAGGGGCTTCCAAATTCCGATAAGCCCCCCGCCCACAGACCCTCACAACCACCGGCCAAGGGTTGTGGGGATGAGGCCCTTGTCCTCATCAACATGGGGACAAGGTGTTTTGGGGGGCTACCCCAAAGCACCCTCCCACTGTTGAGGGCATGTGGCCTGGTACGGTTCAGGAGGGTGGGCGCTTTCTTGTCCCTCCCTCTTTAGTTTTAGTTTTTGGTTCATCAATGACACACAATTTTCAGCTCATGACTTGCAAATTCATGTTAATACATAACATAATACATAAAAGAGTATAAATCTGACACCAGCATTTTTTAAAGCTGGTGACAAACATTTTTGGCCACTACTGTCAATTGTTATGTATACATCATTTTTTTTTAAATCCTTTAATAGGTAATCAATTATAACATCATTAATATTAGGACACTAAATATGTCTAAAAATAATATACCTAGCTCCAGATGGGCACATCCGGTTCTTCCAGGATGGAAGGCCCAGTTTGGTCCTCATCAGCCTGTGCTGGGGTGGAGGGAAGGGTGGAGGGAAGGGTGCATGGAAGGGTGGAGGCAAGGGTTGAAAGTGATGCCCTGGCTTCAGTCTGGTCATCAAGAAAACGTAGTTTATTGTAGTACCACAGCCTGGGTACATATACATCATCTGCTGATGCTCCTGATCTCAGGGAAATCTGGATCTTGTTATGCTCCCTCCTATACATATTTCGCAAGATCCCAATTTTATTTTCCACAAACTTAAAGGTTGCTTCTGGGATGAAAGTCTGCACAAATGTGACAAGTTTCTCCAGCGTTGACTTTCTTATTGTTTTAATATAATATGCAGGGTGTTTGACCTCCCATAGATTCCTCATCTCCCTGTACTTCTCAATAAATTCAGGGTCTTTAAACTTAGTATTCATGTTTTCTGTCCAAGATAATACACAAGACAAAAACACTAATGTTAGGCTAAACTCTCATAATCTTACTTATCCCAACATAGGCCTCTTTAAGCAGTATAGGCTGCTACAAAGTTAATCAAATTTACCTTCATTTCGGACGCTAGCAAAAAAGTAAGTACTTGTCGTGTGTTCCTATTGTGATTATTACCTTGCATATCCATGTGGTTTTCTTTGCTGTACAAGTTTTACTCGTTAAACGTTCGTAGGAAACATCGTTCGTAGTAATAATCGTTTAAAAAAATATATACGATGTATTTAGTTGATACAGGGTTTAAACAACATTTTGGTCTTGGTAGTTTAGGACATTGTTGTCTAGATGTCTTTTGAAACTAGAATGAATAACAAACTTCATTCAGTGATTATTGTGAGAGGACACTCAGCAGCTGTTTACACATCTGGACTCAGGAGCACTAGTGTGGGACACCAGAATACATTTTTTTGGTTAACCCACACAGGTGCTCCAGTGGATACTTGTTGGGGTGTCTCTATCTGTGAAACATGGCCGAAAAAGGTAAGTATTCCAGCTTGTTTCCTAGGGAATTTTAATTATGTCTTCAACTTGGATCTCTGCCCAAACAGACAATTGTACGCCACTTCAATGCAATGTTTCATATTCCTATTCCTGGACTCAAATATGCGTGTGCTAAGTATACCTTTTGTTTCATTCTCATAGGGGAGAAAAGACTCAGACAACCTGAACCCAGGGACCCCCGACCTCACCAGCCTGTTTGGCAAATCAGCCCAAGCCCCACAGTGGACGTGGAGGAAGCAGAGGTGGGCAACATGTGCACCCCACCAGGTGAGTGTCTGACACCCCAGCTTCTGTTAATCTATGTATGCCTGCATATTTCTAAATACATCTTTTTGCATCAATTTTAGGTGATCTGGTTGTGGAAGCGGAAGAAGTGGTGGAAGCAGGTCCAAGTGCCAGTGCCCCCCCGGGGATGTGGACGAAGGAGAGGTGGAGGAAGTGGGCGACATGTGCACCCCACCAGGTGAGTGTCTGACACCCCAGCTTATGATAATCTATGTATGCCTGCATATTTATAAATACATTTTTTTCATTAATTTTAGGTGATGTGGAAGGGGAACCATTTACCACCGACAGTGCACAACAATTAATTGGGCAGATCATGGCTTGGAATGGGGATATTGATGCCATGTGCACTAGCCTTGACCTAATGCGTAATCAGCTGGACAATATGCAGCAGGAAATGAAGAACATGATCGATGTTTTGGGGAGAATCTAAAGCACTTTTACGTAAAAAAAAATTGATCATGTTCTTCATTTCCTGTTTTGCTGACCCCATTCTGGACTTTGACTTTTAAACGTGTTATGCCTGTTTGTAAAAAAATTGATGAAAAAAAAAATATATAGAGCCCCGTTTCTTTTAAAAAAAAAACAAAACAAAAAAACAGAGGCCTGTTTGTTTAAAAAAAAATAGAGGCCTGTTTGTTTAAAAAAAAGAATAGAGGACTGTTTGTTTAAAAATTTTTAAAAATAAAAAAAAAAATTTAAATAAAAAAAATTCTATTGTTTGAACAAAAAATTAGATATATTTAAAATCCTAAAATTTGAAAAGTCTGACAGCAAAATGACATTTCAAAGGAAAAAAAGTCATGTAAAACTACTCGTGGCTATTAGAACCCCAAACCAAAATTTAAAAAAATGACGTGGGGGGTCCCCCTAAATTCCATACCAGGCCCTTCAGGTCTGGTATGGATATTAAAGGGAACCCCGGCCAAAATTAAAAAAAAAAAAGGCGTGGGGTCTCCCTCAAAATCTATACCAGACCCTTTAGGTATGGTATGGATTTTAAAGGGAACCCCGGGCCAAAATTTTTTTAAAAAAATGGCGTGGGGTCCCCCCAAAAATCAATGCCAGACCCTTATCCGAGCACGCAACCTGGCAGGCCTCAGGAAAAGAGGGGGGATGAGAGAGTGCCCCCCCTCCTGAACCGTACCAGGTCACATGCCCTCAACCTTGTCCCCATGTTGATGAGGACAAGGGCCTCATCCCCACAACCCTGGCCGGTGGTTGTGGGGGTCTGTGGGCGGGGGACTTATCAGAATCTGGAAGCCCCTTTTAACAAGGGCCCTCCCCCTGTGTGAAATGGTAAAGGGGTACAAAAGTACACCTACCATTTCACAAAAAAACCGTCAAAAATGTTAAAAATGACAAGAGACAGTTTTTGACAATTCCTTTATTTCCCATGCCGTTTTTATCAATGAACTTTTATGTGTATTCATTAATAGCCGCGAGTAGTTTTAAATTACTTTTTTCCTTTGAAATGTCATTTTGATGTCAGACTGTTCTAAACACAGGAAACATGCGCCCCTTTACAGGCATACTATAGACACCCCCCAGGTACGAAATTAAAAGGAATATTACACTTTTATTGTTTCACTTTAAGCATTATTAAAATCACTGCTCCCGAAAAAACAGATGTTTTTTTTGCATTGATCCATGTCCCCTGGGGCAGGACCCAGGTCCCCAAACACTTTTTATGACAATAACTTGCATATAAGCCTTTAAAATTAGCACTTTTTATTTGTTCATGTTCGTGTCCCATAGACTTTAACTGTGTTCGCGTGTTCGAACAAATTTTTTGCCTGTTCGCAAGTTCTGGTGCGAACCGAACAGGGGGGTGTTTGGCTCATCTCTATTAAACAACAAGATGTGTGGCTTCTTTTTTCAATGCTCAATACCAGTTTTGGAAGTTATTTGATGTTTACATTGACAATGGGGCTTATTTACTAAAGGAAAATACACTTGGCACTACAAGTGCACTAGGATAACCTAGGAGACAGCCAAAAAAGAAAGGTAAGCAATAAATACAATTCGAGATTTTATTGGATCATTATTTTTTATTAAAAAAAATTAAAGATTGTCTGGCATTGCAAAGGCCCCCCACCCGTAAAAAATTCAACATATTGATCCCGAACTTGTCGGGAGCTTTGGGGGCCAAGCCAGTACGGCCAGTATCCAGGCCCGTCAGAGGATTCTCTATAAGCCCGGCCTCAGCCCAAGTGATGCAATATAATTGCTCGAATGTTTGTTTAAATAATTGTGCAGGATGCAGCACGCTAGGACAAGGTGATTTAGTTTGTATTCCACCATGTGGATAGCTTTCTGAAACAGGCGGAACTGGCTGGCCATGATCCCGAAGGCATTCTCCACAAGTCTTCTCGCTCTGGCCAGCCGGTAGTTAAAAACCCTCCTCTCCGGGGTGAGGGTCCTTTGGGGGAATGGCCTCATCATGTGCTCGCCCAGACCAAAGGCTTCATCTGCAATGAAGACAAAGGGGAGTCCTTCCACGTTATCCGCATCAGGTGTCAATCCCAGGCCACCACTCTGGAGACGCTGGTAGAACTCCGTCTGGGCGAAGACTCCTCCATCCGACATCCGGCCATTCTTCCCCATGTCCACATACAGAAATTCATATTGTGCCGACACCACCGCTATTAAGACAATACTATGAAACATCTATGCAGACATTTTAGGGGGGGTCTAAATCTATTTAAGGACACACAGACCATTTGGAGACATTTAGGGGGGAAGGGGATTCTAAATATTTTTAAGGACACACAGACCATTTGCAGACATTTTAGGGTAAAGCAATACAATGGAGCTGACAAAATACATTGTTAAGTGACTAGACTAGGTGGATATGGGCCCAGCATAGCATGCTGAGGAGGTTAGTGAATGCTAATATGCATGCAGTACAAAAAAGAGCATTAAAAAATGATAGCATGCATGAGGATAAAGGGGACATTCACACTATATTGCAATCATGGTAATTAGTGTTTGAATAAAGAAATACATTACATTAGCAAACATTAAATACAATAAAATGTGACGTTGAAGGATAAAAATTCTTACCTTAATATAATCCTTCTGCAGGACCTGGATGATGGCAGAACCGGTCTCTGGGATAATGATCCCCAGAGACTTAAGGTCCTGCAGGCTTCTCCCCGTCGCCGAGTGCCGCACCGCTCCGAGTGCCGCTCCGCAGTGATGGCTTGCCTCATGCAGGTATCCTGCCTGCTGATATAAGGGTTCAGCAAAGCCAGCAAATGGTCAAAAACAGGGTCCGTCATCCGGAGAAAATTCCTGAAATCCTCAGGGTTATTCTCACGGATCTCACGGAGCAAAGGCACGTGAGAGAATTGGTCATGCTGGAGCAACCAATTCTTCGTCCATGAACTCCTCCTCGCCCTGTTCATGGACTGGGCTTGGGCTGAAGAATGAACTACAGCACCAAACACATACAATGCACGAGCTCTACGACGAGTATGTACACGCAACATGGCTTCAAAACGGTCGGCTGGTCAGAACGAACTTAACAGAACGCACTGAGGAACAGCAAGGCCTGTGAATAGCGAGCTGAAAATCAGCAACAAGGGGACAATAACACACTGAATAAATCAATGCGAACTGACTACACGCACTGAAAAGCAGATACAAACCTCACAAGCACAAACTGAACAACAGTTAAACGATCTGAAAAATACGAGTCTCACAAGCGCGAATTGTCTCTCACCAAACTTCTACTAACACAAGACAAACACGAGATTAGCAGAAGGGGCCCAACGGGTGGCGCACGAGCTATTACGAGATATTTTTAGTAATGATTTGTAGCTCTTACTACTGTCCCGAGATGCATGCATCATTAAAACAAAGACAGTTGCACTTGGATATAGAGCCTTTGTACAGATACATTTATATTGGTTCTTCTGTCCAGGCAATCTCTGCAGAGGAGGCGCTGATTACTAAGGCTTTGTCAATAATTATATGTTGCTTGAGCTTGCCTGAACTGGCTTATCTCCAGTAAATAGCAAATCTTGGGGGTGCACAGATGCAACAGGACAGAGAAGATAAATGTAATCAAAAGCAAATATGTGGGACTTCTTATCAGTAGGTGCAGGTTGTATCCAGAAATAATCAAAAGATTACCTAGTAAACGTTTATTATATCACCTTTTATTATATTAGATTTTATGTACACAAAATAATACAGTTTTATATTTTTACAGAGTATTAAATGAGAATATACTTTTATGATAGAGGTGTTTTTTTTTACCCCAAAAGACAATTTGAACAACTTAAATAATAATAATAATTATTAATGTTATCATTATTATTAGCAGCACTAACAAAGGATGAAAAACTGTAAAAAATAGTGATTTCTTAAAAAAAAACAAAAAATGTTTTATTTTTCTAAGATACGGTGCTTTGGCTAACTAAATGTCATTCAGTTAGGTTTTACATTTGTTTTATGGCCCAATTCCCTCTGTAATATTTTTAAAATGTAGGCTTTTCAGAGTAATTTTATAGCCCATTTTGATGTATTCTGGTGCATTTTAGTACCAATACTATACATTTTTGGTTTAGCTCATTTTAATAAACATTACGGTAAATGTCATAATGCTCTTAACTAGACATTAACACTCCATACATTAAATGCTATAAAAAATGTTTTGTGTTTTAAAACATTACCGTATGAAAGGGGGTCTTAAAGCTAATGCATATGAACAATAATGTCAGTCAAAGTGTAAATTATTTACACGTGAGCATGAGCCCATATACCTTCATGGTACAGTATTCTGCATGTTCATTGCAGTCTTGTTAATCTAATTTCTGGGGGATTTAGTGGATTGCTAAAAGTGAGCTTAAGAGGCCACGTTTTATTCCTTTTTAGACAGTGAATTGGATGTGACCTGGCACACTCGTTTAACACACATGGCATGCCTCCATCCCTATATTGGTTTATAGAAAAGGAGAGATAGTCGCGTCTTTGAGTGAGGCCCGCCATGTCAAAATGGAGACAAAGTCAATACTGACATTGTTGACGTTCCTTTCCATCTTTGGCACAGACGAGATGGGCGAGGACACACTGCTGATGGTTCTCTCTCCTTGCCTCCCTCGTGCTGTTTGGTCAATCGAGCATGACGTTGACGGGGCCCCACCCTGGACAGGGACTATAAAGCGGGACGACTGGTGGTTCATTTGCTTGATTCAATCACATGGAAGCACACACAGATTTGATCCGGCTTACACACATCATTCACAGATCAACATTGGGGCTAATTCATTCCCGTTCACATTTTACTGGGAGCTTTGTCATCACTTTCTGGCATGTTTTTATTTGGGTTTAATTATACATTCACCCCCTCATGTAGTCCCCCTGTGGGAACACTAATGCCGCGTACCCACGAGCGGACTTTACGGCATACTTGGTTTGGCGGACCGGAGTCCGTCGGACAATTCGATCATGTGTGGGCTCCAGCGGACTTTTTTCCCCCAAAAGTTAGACGGACCTAGAAATGAAACATGTTTCAAATCTTTTTGACGGACTCGAGTCCGGTCGATAAGTTCACTCGTCTGTATGCTAGTCCGACGGACAAAAACAGATGCTAGGGCAGCTATTGGCTACTGGCTATGAACTTCCTTGTTTTAGTCAGGTCGTACGTCATCACGTACGAATCCATCAGACTTTGGTTGATCGTGTGTAGGCAAGTCCATTCATTTGGAAAGTCCGTCGTAAAGTCCGTCGAAAAGTCCGCCAAACCAAGTATGCCGTTAGGCTCGATTCACACCTATGCATGTTGCTTTTGGGCGTTTTTGGAGTTTTTTTTTTCCATATTTTTGGTTTATTTTTATTTTTATTTTTTTCATTTTTATTATTTATTTTTTATTTTTTCACTTTGATATTGTTCTATTTCCATTTTAGTTATTTTTGCACTATTTTCCACATTGGTAGGACTACTAGTGGTAATGTTATCTGACACTGATTCCATTACCCTATGTAAATATATTCATGGCCGCATATATTAACTTTGCTAAACTTGTTTGGATTTTCTATAAACGGAAGAGGCAACTTTGCTTGATGAGGAGTCATGAGCTGTAAAATAACTAGACCTCACATTGACTCTCAGTTTCCGTTTACCTAGTAGCACTCCTCTTTAGAAGTGTCAGCAGAGGAGTATTAATCTAATGAATGGCCGCTGTATAAATACGAGAATGGCTATAAGAAAATGGCCGCCGCTGCTAAATAGAGCGGACCACAACAAAATGGCCGCCAATTCATTTCCGGTTTTTCAAGATATAAACACGATCGCCATAGCCAATCCGCATCCCCTGATGAAATCATGTGATGACGTAACGCGTAGGGAGTGGCCGTAGGTTGAAGTGCACCGGAAGTGACGTGAGAGTGGCGTTCAGACGCCTTATTTGCTGATTCATGCTTGTTTTTAAGGCTTTACTGTAAGAGTCCAACTTTATCATTGAAATAAACCTTTTATGCTATAATATACTACACTATTGGAGCTTTTTCTCTCTCCTACCTTTTGCCTTTTACCCTCATTCCCCCCCCCCCCTCGAGCAGAGGTGACAAGGTCGGATGAGGACTTGGATGGGAAGTCTAATTGAGGTGGCCCATTTGGTGGAGTAGAGGACCCCCTAGTGGTCGATATCGGCACAACAGGATCATTTCTTATCTATGGGCTTAGACTGACATTTCGGGTGGTCGTGCATATAGTGGAACGGAGGACCCCCTGGTGGTTGAAGTTGTAACAACGGAACTGATCCCTGTTTATTACATGCTGATTTTTCAAGCTATGAAGGTGAGGGCTCTGTGAGCTCACTTTTTGGATTTATACCTCTCCCTGCCCACTGCTTTTACTGGAACTATTTATGCATGATCCCTTTTTGTAGACACTTTTTTTGAAGAACACATTTTTATTTTTTTGAAGATCTTATTAAGAGACTAATATTACTCTTTATTTCATGCCCTTGGATTGATTTATTTATTTATGTTTCTAATTTTTACACTTACACTGTTTTTTATTATGGAATGAGAAACACTCTAGGTTTATTTATTTCAGACATTGCAGGTTTATTTACTACATATAGTGGAATATTTTTTTATGTTTTTGCTGTAGCGCGGGATCACATTATGTTTCTATTTAACTGAGAGTGGATTGTGATACACTTTAGGTTCTGCTGCAGACAGCTGTTATTGATATATTAGACTGCACTTTTATGCACTGTATGCACTTTATGTATTGGTCATTCACTTCTGATTCTATTATTTGGTTTATAATATTTCTTATACAGCACATTTAGTAGCACAAAGGCTTTTTCACATCTTTATTCTGACCAGTTGTTGGTGCCGTACCCAATTGCCCATAAGGCCAGACGCTGGAATAAAAAAGTGTTTGTATATTTATTCCAATTGGCTCTGCTAAATGCTTATGTGCTATGCAAAGCTTCAGGACGAACTGGATCCTTCCTTAAATTCCAGGAAGAGATCATCACAGTCCTTCTGTTTCCAGACAGTGCTGTGGCCCAACTTCCCAATCCAAATGTAGTGAGCAGGCTGTATGAGAGGCATTTTCTGTATGTCCTCCCTGGTACCCCTACCCAAAGAAATCCCCAAAGAAGATGTCATGTCTGTAGAAAGCATGGATATAGGCATGACTCCCGCTTTTATTGTCCCTTCTGTCCTGACCAACCTGGTCTTTGTATTGGTGAATGTTTCGAACGCTACCACACACTGGTGGAGTATTAGTGGAGTATTAGCGTAGGGTACAGAATTGCACAGTCCTAGGGCACACTTACACAGGGTCTCGAAAAATGAGATGGCCATCACATTTTGAGAGACTCTAATGGTTACAGTTTACAGTTAAATAAAAGTGCAAAAAAAATAAATTAAAAAAAACACACAAAAACACTAAAAAATAAAAGAGCCAAAAATAGTTGTGGTTTTATTTTTCTTCTCTCTCTATTGTTCTCTCTCTTATGTTCGCTCTCTATTGTCCGCTCTATTGTTCGTTCTCTATTGTTCTATAGCTATTGTTCTCTTTCTATTGTTACTGTATTTTAGAACTGCAATGTTTTATTTTTACTATGTTTTATTGTATTTGATTTGCAGGTATGGTATGCCTTACTGTTATGCCCCGTACACACTGTCGGACTTTGTTCGGACATTCCGACAACAAAATCCTAGGATTTTTTCCGACGGATGTTGGCTCAAACTTGTTTTGCCTACACACGGTCGCACAAAGTTGTCGGAATTTCCGATCGCCAAGAACGCGGTGACGTACACCACGTACGACGAGACTAGAAAAGGCCGGTTCAGAACCAAGCGTGGCACCCTTTGTGCTCCTTTTGATAATCTCGTGTTAGTAAAAGTTTGGTGAGAGAGGATTCGCGCTTTTTCAGACTCGTGGCTTTCAGATCGTTTTCTGCCGTTCAGTTTGTGCTTGTGGGTTTGATCTGCTCTTCAGTGCGTGCAGTCAGTTCGTATCAGAGTTTTCTGTGTGATCTTGCCTGCTCGTTGCTGTTTTTCAGGTCGCTCTTCACAGGCCTTGCTGTTCTTCAGTGCGTTCTGTTAATTCGTTCTGAGCAGCCGACCGTTTTCTAGCCATGTTTCGTATGCGTACTCCTCGTACAGTTCGTGCTGTGCGGGGGCTTGGTGTTGGGGTCCTGACCTTGACACAAGTCCAGTCCATGAACAGGGTGGGGGGGAGGTCATGGACCAAGAATTGGTTGCTTCAGCGTGACCATCTGTCTGCCTTTGCTCCGTGAGATCCGTGAGAATAATCCTGATGATTTCAGGAACTTTCTCAGGATGACGGACCCCGTATTTCACCGTTTGTTGGCTTCGCTGACCCCCTATATTAGCAGGCAGGATACCTGCATGAGGCAAGCCATCACTCCGGAGCAGAGGTTGATCGCTACCTTGCGGTATTTGGCCACAGGGAGAAGCCTGCAGGACCTCAAGTTCTCGACAGGCATCTCCCCCCAGGCTCTTCTTTGTGGACATTTACTGCTTGTGTTTGTTTGAGCTGACCCTGACAGAAATGTGTGGAGTGCAGAAAATGTTGTGATTGTGTAACCTTATACAAAGCACTGTTGGCTGTTATTTACTAAATGCAAAGACACTTTTCACTACAAGTGCACTTGCAACTGCACTGAAACTGCACTTGTAGTGCAAAGTGGATTTCCCCTTAGGAAATAACCCCCATTTTCTCATAAAACAACAATTACATCACCCCAAAAGTGTTGTAGTGTTGAGACAATAATCCACACATTCTTGATGAGCAAACTTTTTAATACCTGCACAATCACATGTGCATTTACCAAAGGTTTTTCTGACAAACCAACATGTTTGTTGTATAACAATTTTTGTGGTGTCATTATCCAAAATCAAAATGTGCATTTTATAGAAAACAGGCCTGTGTAAAACCCACAAGAAAGACACAAATCTTGATCTTACAAAGTTCACATTTGGTAGAACTGGAAGGCTATATCAGACATGAGTATTTAGGAACTGTGTTTGATATTGCGTTGAGATGGGGGGAAATCACCCCTGGAAAAGCCAAATTTGGAAGATGCACACACATTTCCCAATGTCAACATGTGCTATTTGCCATCAGGGGGAATCAAGGGATGTGTTTTGGGGGAGAAAGCCCTTCCTCACCGCTACTTTATTATTGAGAAAGGGGTTGCACCCCCAAAACGCGTCCATTGATCTCCCGTGATGGCAGATAGCACATGTTGGCACACTGTGTGCATCCTCCAAATTTGGCTTTGGGAAAAATCACAAAAACATTTCGCACATTGTAGCAGACAAAAGAAGAAAGTGATTTGGAGGGGTTTTAAACATCATTGGAATAACATCATTGATGTTTTGCTTGATGTTTTCCAATTGTAAATTACACCCCATGATCTCCCCGATCAGGATCTGGGCACTTTCGGATGTGAAAGGATCTGGATCCACAACCTCACGATCACCTAAAAAGAGAGGAACCCAAAATAAATTAGTTTTCAAAAAAATGCCGCCATCCATCTCTTATCTGAGCCTGTGGTTGCAGACACTCACCTGTTGTGGTGACTACTTCCACGTCTTCTTCCTCCTGCTCATCTTGTGTTGGGGGGATTTCCCCTTCTTCCAGAGGGGGGGGGGCTATGGTCTCCTCGGATGAGGGGTGTCCTCCGAGTTTTTTCTCCCCTATGTAAAACAAAAATGGTATAATTAACACACAGATATTTAATGTCAGAACTATAAAGATGAAACATTGCTTGGAAGTGGGGTACAATTGTCTATTTCAGCCGAGTTCCAAGATGTAGCTTTTTTAGTGCCCTTTGTCAAGCTGCAATACTTTACCTGTTTGGTAAAAGCTTCACAGATGTAGCCCCCCCCTATAGTATACACTGGAGCACCTGTGTGGCCCCCCTAATAAAAATGGTGTTCTTGTGTCCCACACTAGTGCTCCAGTGTCAAGATGTGAAAACAGCTGCTCAGTGTCCTCTCCTTACACACAATCTAGTTTGCATTTCATTCTAGTAACAAAGCCATCTACACAACACAATTCTTTGAAGACAAGTATAGGGCGTCAAAATGGTGGCCAAATGCATATGGCCTAAACAATGGTATTTTATCGTCCGAAATAACAATGTGTGATCCGAACGAATAATGTGCCCATGAACATGAAAGTTGCCATTTTAAACTGTACAACAGTTCCTAAAAGCACATGGAGCAGCACGAACGTAATAAACACAAAAAGAATAGGAACACAGCACAACTACTTACTTTTTTGCAGCACTCTCCGGATCTTTCTGTACTGCTCATGTTCTCGTAATTTCAGGCCCGACCACCGCTTCCTGAGCTGATCTTTCGATCGTCGTACCCCGAATTTCCGGTGCAGACTCCTGACCACTTTCGCCATGATCTTGGCCTTTCTGACATTGGGGTTGGGGTAAGGCCCATACTTTCCATCATAGTCGGCCTTCTTCAGGATGTCCACCATCTCCACCATCTCCACAAAGGACATATTTGAGTCTTTTAATCTCCTTCTGGATCGGGACATTTCAGGCTCCAGCCTTTCCTCCTCCTTCTCGTTGCTGTACTTAGCACTATCCTGCTGTCTCTCCGCCATGTGCTCTTCCTCCACTGTGCCGAACGAAAAGGGGCGGGGAATAGACTAGAAAGAACGTCAGGGGCGGGCGGAGTTATACGCATGCGCAGTGTGTATAAATCGTAACGCACGCGTCTTACGTATGATCTGAGAGCGGAGGAAGGAGCATCGGAGATGCCGATCGTGCTAACGAAGGTAGGATCTAAACTTGGGCCTATACTGCTTCGAAATGGAAGCCTATATTGTAACAAGATTAGGGGAGTTTGGCCTGACATTAGGCTTTGTCTTGTGTTGTGTCTTACAGAGAAAATGGATGGGTTCAACGACCACAATTTCCTGCCCCTGTTCATAGACAAGTACAGGGAGCTGCCCTGTCTGTGGCAAGTGAGACACCCCCACTATAATCACAAACAGAAGAGGCAGGCAGCGCTGGAGAAACTGCTGGAGTTGGTGAAGCCGGTGGTCCCCACAGCAACCATCCCCTATTTAAAAGCAAAAATTGGTGGCCTGAGGAGCACTTATCTTAGGGAGCGCAAGAAGGTCACAGATTCCCAGAGGTCCGGAGCTGCAGCAGATGACGTTTATGTCCCCAGGCTGTGGTACTATGAGAGACTGCGATTTCTGTCAGACCACACTGAAGTCAGGGAATCCCTCTCTACTCTTCCTTCCACTCTTCCTTCCATACCAGCTGAGGCTTCCGATGTCCAACCTGGGCCTTCCAGCCAGGAAGAAGTGGAGGAGCCCAGCTGGAGTCAGGTATAGAATTCTTCTACAGATTTCTGGTCAATAAATAAATGATGTTTATTAGATGTTATTATTGATCACTAATTGCTGATTAAAAAAAGTGCTTTACATATCAATAGACAGTAGTGGGCACCCAAAATTGGGAAAAGAATGAAAACTGCTGGGCTCAGAAGGATAGTCTGTTATATTTGTTAACATTCAATTTGCAGCAGTCAGGAGGTGAAAATTGTGTGTGATTGATGAATAAAAAACTAAAACTATGTCCCTTTTTCATACACAGGAAGACCTCAGCCAGGAGGAGGCTGTGGAATGTGGCAGTCAGGAGGAGGCGGGGATTAGTGTCAGCCAGGAGGAGGCGGGGATTAGTGGCAGCCAGGAGGAGGCGGGGCTAAGTGGCAGCCAAGAGAAGCCTGGGACAAGTCGCAGCCTGACTGAGTCTCAGGTCCCTCCCCTCCGCCTGCCATATAAACGAGCCAGGAAGGCCACTCCGAGTCCCGTGCAGGATTCAGCAACAAGGAACCTGAGGCTGGTTCCGCCAGCTGACCAGAATGGCTCCAATCATCTCTATGGCCTAAGAAACCAGAAGCTATGAGCATTTCATGACTTTTGCCGGATATAAACAGTGCAATTGGGAAATTGGGAAAGCACTTTATCACACCGATCTTGGTTTGGTCAGATGCTTTGAGGGCAGAGGAGAGATCTAGGGTTTAATAGACCTCAATATTTTCAAAAAAGAGTACCTGTCACTACCTATTGCTATTATAGGGGATATTTACATTTCCTGAGATAACAATAAAAATGATAAAAAATAAATAAAATGAAAGGAACAGTTTAAAAATAAAATAAAAAGGCAAAATTAAATAATTAAAATAAATAAATAAATAAAAAAGCAACCCCTCCCCCTGTGCTCACACGCAAAGGCAAATGCAAGCATCGGCCTGGTGTCATATGTAAACAGCAATTGCACCATGCATGTGAGGTATCACCGCAAAGGTCAGATTGAGGACAGTAATTTTAGCAGTAGACCTCCTTTGTAGATCTAAAATGGTAACCTGTAAAGGCTTTTAAAGGCTTTTAAAAATGTATGTAGTTTGTCGCCGCTGCGCATTTGTGCGCAATTTTAAAGCATGTTGTGTTTGGCATCTATGTACTTGGCATAAGATCATCTTTTTTATTTCATCAAACACTTGGGCAATGTAGTGTGTTTTAGTGCATTAAAATTAAAAAAAAGTGTTTTTTTTCCAAAAAAATTGCGTTTGAAAAATAAATGCGCAAATACTGTGTGACAAAAAAATTGCAACGCCCACCATTTTGATCTGTACGGCCTTTGCTTTAAAAAAGTATATATATATATATATATATATATATATATATAAATAATGTTTGGGGGTTCAAAGTCATTTTCTAGCAAAAGGGGCTTTGTCTTCAAGTGGTTAGAACAGTGAGTGATGTGTGACACAAGCTTCTAATGTTGTGCATAAAATGCCAGGCCAAGTTAACCCCCCCCCCCCAAATGACCCCTTTTTGGAAAGTAGACACCCCAAGCTACTTGCTGATAGGCATGTTGAGTCCATGAAATATTTCGGGAAAATTACAAACTTTTTTTTTTTTTGTACAAAGTTGTCACTAAATTATATATTGTTCACACATGGCATGGTTATATGTGGTAATACACCCCAAAATACATTCTGCTGCTTCTCCTGAGTATGGGGACACCACATGTGTGGGACTTGTTGGGAGCCTAGCTGCGTACAGGACCCCAAAAACCAAGCACCGCTTTCAGGCTTTTTAAAGGCGTAAAATTGTGATTTTACTCCTCACTACCTATCACATTTATGGAGGCCCTGAAATGTCCAGGTAGCACATAACCCCCCCCCCCATGACCCCATTTTGGAAAGTAGACATCCCAATGTATTTGCTAAGAGGCTTGGTGAGTATTTTGCAGCTCTCATTAGTTTTTGAAAATGAAGAAAGTAAAGAAAAATTAATTTTTTTTCTTTTTTCAATTTTCAAAACTTTGTGACAAAAAAGCGAGATCTGCAAAATACTCAACATGCCTCTCAGCAAATAGCTTAGGGGGTCTACTTTCCAAAATAGGGTAATTTGGGGGGGTTTGTGCTATCTGGACATTTCATTGCCTCCAAAACTGTGATAGGCAGTGAGGAGTGAAATCAAAAAATTACGCCCTTAGAAAGCCTGAAGACGGTGATTGGTTTTCGGGGTCCTGTATGCGGTTAGAATGCCAAAAAGTCCCACACATGTGGTATCCCCATACTCAGGAGAAGCAGCAGAATGTATTTTGGGGTGTAATCCCACATATAACCATGACATGTTTGAACAATATATTATTTAGTGACAACTTTGTGTAAAAAAAAAAAAGAAAATTTAAATTTTCCCGAAACTTGTGGCAAATATAAAATATTCCATGGACTCAACATGCCTCTCAGCAAATAGCTTAAAGTGTCTTCTTTCATAAATGGGGTCATTTGGGGGCGGTTTGTGCTATCTTGACATTTCATGGCCTCTGAAACTGTGATAGGTAGCGAGGAAGTGAAATCACCATTTTACACCCTTATCCTCAACAAGACAGAGTAACTCCTAGCACAACACAGTAATAAACAACAGGAATGTGCATCTTTACCTCCCAGAACTACACAGTAATTATCCACTACCATCCCATAATTAACCCCCAAGAGTATAGCAGTCAGCCTGCCCCCTTCATTGTAAAACATAAAACAAAGTGTATAGAGTGAAAAGGTCAGTACTAGGTAGTGTATAGTGGGGGTCAAGACTATGTACAGCATTACTTTCTCAATGTGTCCCATGAATACTTGTGATCAGCATGCCCCTGTGCACTGGTGGTCAGGGTGCCCATATACAGTGGTGGGTACCTTGGGCTGCCATTAGAAACCATGGAGCCCCATACAGCCTACTTGACAGGTTCCCCCTCCCTTGCTCAGCATGGCTGTCTGTACTAGTGTGTACAATGTGTGACTGTAATGTGTAGAGTCAGTGCAGAGCAGCATGTACAGAAAGTGAAAAGTATGTAGTCTGGGGCAGTGAGCAGTAAGAAATGATGGTGTGGAGTGTATTGTATGTAGCAGTATGAAAATGCATGAAAGTGACCAGTATGGTGGTAATAATGAGAAGGTAACAGACTCCTGAAAAATCGCTAACTTATTTAGTGACTTCTACTCCCAACTGTACAATCTTCAGACCACTTCAGACCACACTTCACCCACTCCTGATAATATCAAACAATTCCTTCAGATTTTGATGCTTCCAAAGTTGACCTCACAACAACTAGATCTGCTATCTTCCCCCTTTACAAATATTAAACTTAAGAAAGCAATTTCCTCCTTACCACTACATAAATCTCCAGGGCCCTGATCAGTTTACCATTGAGTGTTTTAAAACATACACCGAAGAGCTTACTCCCTATCTCACCAACATGTTCAATCATATTGCATCTACTGACTCCCCTCCTGCAGAAAATCTTAAGGCACTTATATTGACTATTTCTAAGCCAGGGAAAGCCCCAGATACTCCAGCCAATTATCGCCCAATTTCCCTGTTAAATATGGATATTAAACTATACGGCAAGCTTTTGGTGACCTGCATAGCCCTCAACTAGTTCCTCCAGACCAGATAGGATTTGTTTCAGGCAGACAAGCCTCTGATGACACCAGAAGTTTTGTAGACTTACTCCAGTGGGCAGAGCACCATCAGAAGGCTTCTCTGCTCATATCCCTTGATGCAGAAAAAGCATTTGATAGGGTCCATTAGGAATACCTTACTATAGGCTCGGCAATTAAGGCCCTATATACGGTCCCTTGTCCTTTAGCATAGCTAATGGCACCCATCAGGGGTTTCCCCTATGAACCCTTATTTTTGCTCTTGTTATAGAGCCCCTGGCACAACGTATTCACTCTAATCTATGGTATACTAGTGGGAGATACCAAACACAAAACTGGCCTCTACGCAGACGATGTCCTCCTATCGATCTCTGACCCAGTTCGCTCCCATCTAGTCATTCAAGGGGCCTTACAGGAATTTAGCAATATCTCACGATACAAAGTTAACCACTCTAATGCCTCGTACACACGATCGCACAATCCGACAACAAAATCCATGGATTTTTTCCGATGGATCTTGACTCAAACTTGTCTTGCATACACACGGTCACACAGAAATTCTGAACGTCAAGAACGCGGTGACGTACAACACGACGGCAGTATGACAGCACTAGAAAGAGGAAGTTCAATACCAAGTGCACCACCCTTTTGGCTCCTCCTGCTAATCTTGTGTTAGTAGAAGTTTGGTGACAGACAATTTGTGCTTTTCGGCCTCCTGCTTTTCTGATCGTTACTGCTCTTAGTTTTGTGCTTGTGGGTTCGTATTTCTATTACGTATTTGTTTTTTTCAGTGCGTTCTTGTCCGCTCGTTTCTGATTTTCAGCTCCGGCCTTTCTGTTTTTCAGTGCTTTCTGTTAGTTAGTTCTGACCAGCCGAGCGGTTTGAAGCCATGAGGACCCTCACCCCGGACCAGAGGGTTTATAACTACCATCTGGCCCAAGTCAGAAGAGTGGTGGAGAACGTTTTCGGGATAATGGCCAGCCGGTTCCACCTATTCCTTTCACCAATCAACATGGCAGAATATAAACCTAACCATATAATCCTTGCATGCTGCATTCTACACAACTATTTAAGGAGAAATTCAATGAACTATGTGGCCTCAGTTGGGCCTGAGGCCAGACTTCAAGAAAAAACCCTGACGGCGCTTGAAGCTGGCCGTTCTGGCTTGCCCCCCCAAAGCGCCCGTGAAGTAAGACAGAAGTATGTTGAGTACTTTGCGGGTAGGGGGGTCATTGATATGCCAGAAATGGTTTAAGAAACATTTTATCAACAATTTTTGAACTTAAAGTGGTGTTTCGGCTGAAATTATACTTTTTAAATAAAAATACCCCTATATTGCACAAGCTTAATGTATTCTAGTAAAGTTAGTCTGTAAACTAAGGTCTGTTTTGTTAGTTTATAGCAGTAGTTTGTTATTTTATAAACTTACAGCAGGCCATGACCATCTTAAGTCTGGGCATCTGAAGCCAGACTGTATTTCTTCCTGGATCTCATCCTTGTAGATCTCGCACATGCTCAGTGCAGCACAAGCATTGTAATAGGTTTCAGGTCAGGTTTCCATAGTAACGGCAGTGTCAGAGGAAGTTGCTGCCCCTTCCCAGAAGGCACTGCAAACAGGAAATGATACGATGGGCCGCGACCAGGGAGGAGGAAGTGAAAAATGAATACAGCAGATATATAGTAAGTGCTGAGAAATTTTTTTTTTAAATATCCAATTCGTTTACAGTGCACAGTTTAGTGAGGGATGCTGAAGAGTTGTAAAAGTGGGTGGAACTCCACTTTAAACTAAAAGAAGATTTCCTTTGATTTACTGCCTGGGTTTCTTTTGGCTGTCTCCTATGTTCTCAAATGGGCTTTTCTTTTTAGACATTTTCTTCAATAGTGCAAATGTAATTTATTTGATACATGAGGTGACAATCTCTTCTTCAGCAAACTATTATTATGTTGTGGGTCTGCTACACACGCCTTGTTTTTGTTGTTAATGTATGTAATGCATTACTGACAAAAATTTTCATCATTTTCAGCACCATGAATGAATTTTGTGGAGTCATGAAAATGGCGTGATTGTGGCAAATTATAAAGCACCGTGGGAGTTATTTACTAAAGGCAAATACACTTTGCACTCCAACACTTAAAAGTGCACATGAAACTGCACTGAAAGTGCACTTGTAGTGCAAAGTGGATTTGCCTTTAGTAAATAACCCCCATTGCCACTGTAAACCTCAACTTACTACAAAAATTGCTATTGAGCATTGAAAGAAGAAGCCACACATTGTTGAGTAGAAAACATTTTGCTCAAAGCACATTCACATGTGCATTAGAAAAGGGTTTTTGAACAAACCAACATCTTTGGTGTATATTTTTTTTCACATTGTAAAGATCCTTTTTTTGGTTAAACAGGCATGTTCCAAAGCCTAACATACACAACTCATGAACTTACAAAGTTCAACTTTGATAAAGTAAAGGCAATATCAAACATTAGTATGTCCAAACTGTGTTGATCTTGCCTTCATCAGATGGGGTGATGTCACCCCTGTAAAAGCCAAATTTTGAAGATGCACACAAATTGAGAGTCAAAATGGGAATTTCCCTCCTGATCCCATGCCTAATGTCAACATGTGCTAGCTCCCATCATGGGGGATCAATGGAAGTTTTTTGGGGGTGCAACCCCTTCCTCTCACCTAATTGAGTTGGGAGGAAGGGGTTGCACCCACAAAACACGTACATTGATATCCCCTGATGGCAGATATCACATGTTGACACACTAGGGTTGATTTACCAAAATTGGAGCACACAGAATCTGGTGCAGGTGTGTATGGTAGCCAATCAGCTTCTAACTTGAGCTTGTTCAATTAACCTTTGACAATAAAACCTGGAAGCTGATTTCTAAGCACAGCTGCACCAAATTTTGCACTCTCCAGTTTTAGTAAATCAACCCCACTGTGTGCATCTTCAAAATTTAGCTTTTCTAATACTTTACAACTTTTTTTTAAATTCAGAAATACACAATAAAACGGTACAATTTTGTTATTTTTTTATATTCTGCCTAAAACATCAATGATGTTCTTAATTTTTGTTGAATATCATTGATAGTTACATAGTTACATAGTTAGGTTGAATAAAGACACCAGTCCATCCAGTTCAACCTGAGTGAGTGCGGGTGTGTGTCTACAATTGTCCCTATCCCTGTACATTGTGTCTCATTAAGATGCTCATCTATTATATTATTATTTATTTAAGGTACCCATATAACGCCATCAATTTATGCAGCGCTCCATACATATATCGCACACTCACATTGGTCCCTACCCTCAAGGAGCCCACAATCCAAGGTCCCCAACTCAATTAACCTACCAGCATGTCTTTGGAGTGTGGGAGGAAACCGGAGTACCCAGAGGAAACCCACGCAGCCACAGGGAGAACATGCAAACTCCAGGCAGGTAGTGTTGTGGTTGGGATTTGAACCAGCAACGCTTTTCACTGCTAGGAGAGAGTGCTACCCACTACACCAATGTCTTCAATGGCATCTCTCCAGCACTTTGACTCTGGAGAGGAGCACAGTGAACCAGAGATGGGATCCCTGGATGGAGTCCCCAGGCTTCTGGATGATACCTAGAAGTGAATGTGAATACCAGGCCTCAGGCCTCCAATATGGTGGCGACGTCCTAGCAAGACAAAGCTGACCCTGAACCCACATTAAGGGACATATTTGCAGCGGTGACTACATGTAGCTCCTCCATAGCAATCCTGACAGGGGAGGTGAAGGGCATGAAAGTTGAAATATCCCTAGTCAGGCAAGATATGCAGAAGCTGCGGGAGTGCACATCTGCCCTGGGGGGGCGCCTCAGCACATTGGAGGATGAATGGCAGCCCATGCAGGGAGATGTCAGACACATACAATCTATGGCCTCAGCTAACGTAACCCGTTTAGAGGACATGGAGAACCGTTTACGTAGAAACAATATCCGTGCAGTGGGTGTCCCTGAAAGAGCAGAGGGTAAAAACCTGGTGGCCTTTATTGAAGCATGGCTCACAGACACTTGCAGCAGGGACACAGGGCACACAGGGTCCCTGCAAGACCCCCACCACAGGGCACTCCACCAAGGCCCTTTTTGTTCCGCCTGCTAAACTATAAAGATCGGGACGCTATACTGAGTAAGGCCAGGGCTGCTGGTGTACTAAAAGTGGATAACGCCGAGGTCTCATTATTTCCCGATTTTATAGTGGAAGTACAGAGACAGAGATCCAAGTTCATGGACATTAAAAGGAGGCTGCGTGCTCTCAATGTTCAATACTTCATGCTATACCCTGCAAAGCTGAAAGTCATCACCAACGGCAACTCACACTTTTTTGACAACCCCACAGCTGCAATGCATTGGCTTGATAGGGAGGAAAGGCATTTGGCCCAGCTACCACCCTAGCAACCCTGGGAAGACCAAAGTCTGTCACAACTACTTCAAAGGTGCTTTTGCTGAATCCTAGAAAACCAGCGGGGATGACTCATGCAGTCTGATATCCCTACACTACAAGAAAAAGTTCTTTTTGCTTGGTTTGTTTTATCTGTGCTCAGTTTATTGTGGCACAAATTGTTCATCAGCCACACAGCTACTATTGCGCCCCCACAAGATGGTCCTGCGAGGACTTATCCCCCTGCAAGTTTGGGGTGTTATTTTGTTTTTCTATGGGCCCAGTTGGCCAAAGAATGTACTGATTTATACCTAACGCAAGTGCTGTTCGCTCTCTACCTCCTCTGGAAGTTTTTCTCTCCACAGAAACTACATCAGATGACTCTGACTTTGCTGGCCATGCTCCAAACATCCACTGGGTGCTGCAAGAACACTTATTTTCAGTGCCTGGTAATGTTGCTGCACATTGACACAATTTCTATGCACCTACGCTTAAGGTTCACTTTATGCTGTAATGATTGATCCAAAGTTTAATGGCTGATATAGCTAATGCGGGAATGATGCTGTTGTCATGGAATGTAAGAGGCATGGGAGACGGGATTAAGAGAAATGCAATATTTTAATATTTTAGTAGGCTGCAACCACAGCTAATTTGTCTCCAAGAGACACACTTGCAGCCCGACTCTGTCCACCTGCTGCGATCACGCAAATACCCTAGACAATTCCATTCCACACACTCCTCCTACTCCCGGAGGATTAGTGTACTAATCTCTGCTAAGGTCTCATTTGAATGCATTCAGCAGCGGATTGACAGAGAGGGCAAATATGTTTTCATATTGTGTAAACTAAATGGGTTCACATGTATTATTGCACCAATATATATTCCCCCACCATTCACAGCGGCACCCCTCAAGTGCTTAGCTCAGTTTATAGCATTATATCCGGATATACCGGTGTTGGCCCTGGGTGATTTTAACAACACCCTGGACTCCTACCTGGACAGGTTGCCTCTGACCCCTAGACTAACTAGAACCACTACAGGAAGGACGGCCTTTGCTTCCTTGCTCTCAGAACTGGGACTCCATGATGTGTGGCGAGAAAGGCATACTGACTTTAGATGCTACTCTTGCTACTCGGATACGCATGGTGGACTCTCCTGTAATGATCTGGGATTGGGAAATGATACACTAAGGCAGAGGGTGAGGGACTCTGCATATGAGCCACATCTCCTATCTGATCACTCTCCTTTTTGGGTACGGCTAGATACTGCTGTTTCAACCATTAGGTCTACCACGGGGGAAACACATACTCTTAACTCTGACATATTAAATGACTTTCATAAGTTCTACAATGACCTATATACTTCTAAAACTAGTTATGATCTCACAGACCTAGCCTCGTTCCTACAATCTTGCCCCTTTCCCCAGCTTTCAGACGCTGACAGGGACACGTTGAATTCTCCAATTACTCTGACAGAGTTGACAAAAGCATTAGAGGAGGCCCCACACCACAAATCGCTGGGCTCGGACTGAATACCAGTCGAGGTGTGTGCTCTGTACGGTGGGGTCCTTCTCTCGCCATTGTTACGGGCTTTTGCTGAGGCTATCAAAACGGGCAGCCTACCTGATAGCATGCAGGAGGCCATTATAGTGGTACTTCCCAAACCTGGGAACGACAAACTGCCGGACTCATACTGCCCAATCTCTTTATTGAATGCAGACGTTAAGCTGCTAGCACATCTCCAGTGATAGGCGGATTGGTCCATCCAGATCTATTCCTACTCAATCAACGGCCAACAATATTCGACGTTTGTTCATGAACTTGCAGGTGCTGGTGGACAATCCTGGGGGTAGGGCCATTCTGTCACTGGATGCTGCAAAGTCTTTTGACAGTGTGGAGTGGCCCTACCTCCTGGAAATCTTGGCAAGGTTTGGTCTGGGGAGCCAATTTATAGCTTGGGTGAAGGTGTTGTACTCAGGGCCCAGGGCTAGACTCCATATAAATAACAACCTATCCTCCTCCTTTGATCTTGATAGAGGCACCTGGCCAGGGTGCCTGTTATCCTCATTGCTGTTTGCTTTGGCAGTAGAGCCTCTGGCCATTTTGATCTGCAATGCACCAGAGGTTGTAGGGTTTCTCAGAGGCTCGCTGGAAAATAAAATATCCCTGTACGCGGACAAGGCATTTATTTACTTGGGCGACACCGCCGACTCTCTGCAAACAGTGATGGGGATTATAACTGATTTCGGTGGATTCTCTGGCTTTACCATAAATTGGTCCAAATCAACCCTGGTGCCCATTGACCCCCTGGCGGCGCCTTTGTCAGTAGGAGCAAGCCAGATTGACATTGCACACAGCTTTAAATACCTGGGGGTGGTGGTATCCCCAGACCCGGCAGACTACCCTAAATTGAACTTGGGCCCACTACTGGACAGGCAGAAGGCTAAATGTAATAGCTGGTGCAAGCTTCCCTTGTCAGTGGTGGGACGAGTGAACCTAATAAAAATGGTATGGGCTCCTCAACTCTTATATGTATTCCATAATTCACCTATGTGGATTTTGAACAAATGGTTCAAACGCATTGATTCCTTAATGCGAGATCTGTTATGGAAGAAGAAAAAAGCTAGGATTAGCTTAACCACCTTACAGTATGGAAAAGATAAAGGAGGGCTAGCTGTACCACACCCTAAACTATATTTCATAGCCTCACAAATTCAACAGCTGGCAGGGTGGGGAGAGGATGCAGGGGAAGACCCCGTAATTAACATAGTTACAATGTCCAGTCCCACATTGAAAGCAGCTTCCCATATGGAAATGGACTTGCCTAGTATACCACACTCAACCCCCACAAGCGGTCCCCTTAGGAAGGTATGGCAGGAATATCTGAAAGCTAAGGCACTTAAAAGCCCATTACCCTTGTGGATTCCAAACAAATGGTTCAAACGCATTGATTCCTTAATGCGAGATCTGATATGGATATGATATGGAGAAAAAATCTAGGATTAGCTTAACCAAAGCTAAAGCATTACCCTTCACCCCATTAAGGAATAACCCTAGATATCCAGAACTTCAGGAACTACAGGGGTTCTCTACCTGGAGAGAGAGGGGAATATGATTTTTCCCACAGCTATACGAAGGGACGGTGCTGAAAACGTATGAACAATTATGTAAGGAATTCCAATTAGCCCCAAGGGGATTCTACAAATACCTCCAACTTAAACATGCTCTATGGACACAACAACAAAATCACTCTTTAGCGGTATCATCAACTCCTCTGCTGATGGACGTCCTCCGGGCTAAGACCCGGAAGGGACGTATATCTAGGATATATGCTGAATTGCTGTCCTCTGTCCAGGATCATGCCTCATTCAAATGCAAAAGTAAGTGGGCGGAAGACATTGGAAGTATAGATGGGGATCGACATGGCCCTGGAGTCAATACCTGCGGTATCTGTTTCAGCCTCTCACAAATTGTCACAATTATTTATCTTACACAGAGCCATTAGAACACCAATACAACTTCATAGCTGGGGAGGTAGAGACTCCCCCCTGTGCCTGAAATGCAAAGTACACCAGGGGGACTTTATACATCTACTCTGGAGGTGCCTGAAACTCCACCGGTATTGGGTGGAGGTGTCTCAATGCATCTCCAGACTAGCTCAGGTTCCTGTTCCCCTGAATCCCCTGGTGTACTTGCTTGGGGCAATTGATGAGGAAATGTATCCCAAAGGAATGTACCATATGATCACCAGGTTGATGTATCTGGCCAGGAAACTTATAACAAGGTTCTGGATGGCCCCTACGGTCCTACAAGAAAACAGTGGATTACTTACGTAAATTCTTTACTTCTCAGGGAGCACTTGGCCTACAGCCACAGGAAGGCTGCGAAAAAATTTGAACTCATCTGGCTGTTAGGTTCAACTTTTAAATAAGTTGCTTATAGTTTATATTGCTTTGCCAAATTATTGCTTCTATAAGAAAGATGACACGGAGTCAGGTATGTCTGTATCACAGTTCTGAGCATCCCAAAAAAGGACTGCTCCCTTTACTTCTTTTATAGGCAGTTCCAAAAGCAGTAATCTTATCGGCATTACCAAATGAGGTTAAGGTACAATGAGTTTCTCATCAGCGAACATGTAATGATTATTCAGCAGTTCCAAATTCCATCTAGATACAGATTGATAGAACAATTGATACGTACACAGGTAAGAAAGGAGCACAAACAATTTAAATAGAACAATTGATACGTACACAGGTAAGAAAAAACAGAAACAATTAAAGTGGAACTCTAAGTCATTATTTCAACCCTATCAATTTCCCCCTTTGACATCATCCTTCCCCCTGGGTCCTCATGAATAAGTTCTAGTCAGTTTTTCCCCAGAGTCCTTTCCCTGACCGCGAGTTGTCAGAGGGGTAGAACCCATCCCCCTAGGTATTACCAACATCTTAAAATTCAAGAAGAGGAGTTTTATAGGAGTAGGGTGATGTCAATACACATTTATCAGTATACCCTGTCTATTCTCCTAATTTTCCTATTTATTTTCCTGTATACACATATATTCGTGATTGTAAGTGATATTAATATTAGAATAATAATTACCATTGGACTTAACAACCAGTGAAAGGTATTGGTTGCTGTAGAAGACATTCCACTAAATATATCCCACCAATGTGGTGCAGTATTCTGTTGTATCTGTGAGGAAAGATGTACTAGTCTACCTTTGTCAATAATAATTTGCTACTTTAGGATCATCTATAGCCCATTCGAAAGTTGTTGTTTCCTCTACTTCAAGTACATTAATACCAGGAGTCCATGCATATATTTGTAAAACAACAATCTTCAACAAAAAATATGTAAGTAGATATTTCATCATGTTGTTTTCTCGGGTTGTTTCTTGCAACGTGATGCGTGTATCCAGGTAGGTTTTCCTTCCAGCTTTACTGAGGTGGCTGTGGTCAAGAGTACTTGGTAAGGACCTTCAAACCTGGGTTCCAATGTCTTTCTGGTGTGTTTCTTCACATATACATAATCCCCTGGTAGCAGAGTATGTGTACCTGTTATTGAATTAGGGTCTGGAAGAGAAGAATACACACTTTTGTGGATCTTAGTTAGACGTTGTTGTAATTGTATCACATATGCAGTCAAACTATCACATTGCAATTGCATACTCTGTGGAAAGTATAAACCCAATCTAGGTGCATTCCCAAAAAGTATCTCATATGGGGATAATCCTGTCTTTCCTGTTGGAGTGTACCTTATAGAGAACAAAGCCAAAGGCAGGCATTCTGGCCAAGGCTTGTTTAACTCTTGCATGGCTTTTTGTATTTTTAACTTTATTGTCCCATTTACTCTCTCCACTGATCCTGAACTCTGTGGGTGGTAAGGGGTGTGAAAACTTTGTTGAACCCCTAACATGGTCATCACATTCTGCATGATTTCTCCTGTAAAGTGTGTCCCCCTATCTGATTCTATGGTTTCAGGAAGACCAAACCTAGGTATTAACTCAGTGATCAGTTTCTTAGCTGTGGCTTTAGCTGTAGCCGATTTTACTGGATAACTTTCGGGCCAACCTGAGAATAAATCGATACACACGAGGACAAATTCAAAAGGGCCGCTCTTAGGCATTTGTATGTAATCAATTTGCAGTCTCTGGAAGGGGTATTGGGCCCGGACCTGGTGTTTTCGTGGGGTTTTTACTCTCTGTCCTGGGTTATTCAGGAGACAGATTTGGCAGGCTGCACAGTAGTTTCTTGCAGTGCTACTGAATCCAGGGGCGAGCCATCCTTGGTTCACAATCCTATACATGGAATTGGAACTGACGTGTGTGGGTAGGTGAACTGCCGCTGCCATTTCTGGGTACAGAGAGGCAGGCAGGCATATTTTGCCTCCTTCCCTCCATACATTGTCAAGGTCTGGTGCTGCTCCCATCCTGACCCACTTATCTTTCTCGCTCTCCCCTGCTTGCTCCTGTAATTTACTCAGCTGCTGCCATGTTGGTTCTGGGATACTCACCTCTACCGCTGCTAAGGTCTCAGGGCTTCCTTCCCCTAGAGCTGCCTGTTTTGCAGTCAAATCTGCAAATGCATTTCCTTTTGCCTCAATTGTTTTTGCGCTCGTGTGTGCCGCTATCTTCATAATGGCTACTCGTTTAACCTTTTGAAGATTGTTCAGGACTCTCTTAATCCCTTCTCCATGTTTTACAGGTGTACCTGCTGCTGTCAGATAACCTCTAGCCCTCCATATGTGGCCATAATCGTGCGCTACACCATAAGCGTAGGCAGAGTCAGTGTAAATATTCCCTTCTCGTTCTTTTAAGTATTCTAGGGCTTGTTCTAAAGCTTTTAATTCTGCTTCCTGTGCTGACATGTGGGCTGGTAAGGCCTGTGCTTCAATTACCTGCGTATCAGTCACTACAGCATACCCTGTGTGATATTTACCCTTGTCATCAGCAAACCTACTACCATCTATATACAAGGTGTGCTCAGCATTTAAAATTGGTGTATCTGTAACATGTGGAAATCCCATTGTCTCCTGTTCCATGAGCTGAAAACAACCGTGCTGATCTACTTCTTTAAACAAAAGAGTGTCAGTGTCCTCATTTCTGTTCTCACTAGTACTATTAGTACTATCATTCCCCCTTGCCAAATCTGGTGACTGAAGAGGCAAAAAGGTGGACAAATTTAAGGTTGTACAGCGCTGAAAAGTAACATTTGGAGGTAAGAGTAAAGTACACTGTAATCTTAATTGCCTAGCCATTGAAATGTGTTTGGGCTGTACCTGAGACAAGATTGCATGTATGTCATGTGTGGTATGCACTACGACTGGATTGTCTAGAACAATTTCTGATGACTTATCTATGATAATTGACACTGCAGCTACCGCCCGTACACAAGACGGTGAACCTCTAGATACTGGATCTAATGCTGCTGAAAAGTAAGCGACTGGTCTTTGTTTTACATGTGCCTGTGTCAGAACACCTGTGGCGTGTCCAGTGATCTCAGCAATGTACAGATTAAATGTCTTGGTGTAATCTGGTATACCAATAGCCGGGGCAGAAATCAACAACTTTTTCAAAGTGATAAATGACTCATAAGCTACTTCTGTAAGCACATACGGTACAATTTTCAAACAATCGTATAATGGCTGCATCAAAGCGCTAGCATGTGGTATCCACTGTCTACAATATGACACGATACCTAAAAACATACGCAATTGTTTGAAATTCCGTGGGGGTAACATTCCCTTTATCACTTGAACCCTCTCCTCAGTGAGATGTCTCGTACCCTGTGATATATAATGTCCCAAAAAGATAACTTTTTCCTGACACACTTGTAACTTTTTCTTATTAACCTTGCAACCTTTTTCTGCCAAAAATCGCAACAAATTAAGGGTGGTGGCCAAACAAGTTTCTTTGTCAGGGCAGCATAACAATAAATCATCCACATATTGTAACAATACACAGGAATCTGGTGGTACCCATTCTCCCAACACTGTTTGCAATGCTTGCGAATACAAGGTAGGTGAATGCGCCATACCCTGAGGTAGGCGTGTCCAGGTTAGTTGCCGATTTTTGATTGAAAATGCGAACCATGTTGGCATTCTTCAGCAAGCGGGACGGAAAAGAAAGCATTCGCTAAATCTATAACCGTAAAGTACATACTGGTTGATGGTATTTGTGACAGTAATGTATGTGGATTGGGTACTAAAGGTGTCATCGGGGCTAGTATTTTGTTGACCGCTCTAAGGTCTTGGACCATTCTATACTTAACCGGACTACCGGCTACTGATTTCTTTTTAACCGGGTACAAGGGAGTGTTTGCCGGTGATTTTACCTCTTTTAGAACTCCACTTTTTAAGAAGGATTGGACCTGCATTTCTATGACCGTCTCTTGGGGTGCACTAAGTGGATACTGCTTTTGTTGGGGAAGCACTGCTCCTGGAATCAGCTGTAGGGTAACCGGAGGTATGGGCAAAAGTCCAACATCAGCTGGATGTTTTTCCCATAGTTCTCCTGGAAGGGACGACAAAATCTGATCTAAGTCTGAAGGAGGTGTGCCGGACAATTCCGATTCCTCCTCTAGGTATTGTATCAGGTTACACATCTCCATGTGTTCTTGATTATCCCCTATAGCTAAGGTGACAGTGCCATCTGGGTGATAGGTAATGTTAGCTCCTATTTTCTGCAAAATGTCAGCTCCTAACAAATTAGTGGGGGCTCCTCTGGATACCAGAAAGCGTGAAAGGAACATGTGGTTTCCTACTTTAACTTTCAGAGGTTTTGTAAGCGGGGCGTCGGCTAAAATGCCATCATATCCAGTTATTAGTAAAGTGTCAGGTGATTTTTGGCCAGGGAGTAGTTCAGAGTCAGAAAGTAACGAGCGTGAAGCTCCTGTATCGACTAAACAAGAGATTTTCTTATTACCAACCGTTATATTTGTCTTAAGCATTGTTGTTTTGGATTTTTCTAAAACCGGGGTGAGTCATGCTCGTGGACCATCTCCCTGCTGCCTGATATGACTATTTTTGTTGTCCCTGGGCTGGTTCCTTCTCTGATTAACTGGAGAATCAACACCTTCCTCTCCTTCATCCCTTATTCTTTTCTTACAGTTGCGTCTGATGTGACCAATCTTGTTACAGTAGTGACAGGTAAGGGGTTTGCGAAAGGAACCTCTACCTTGCTCTTGGGGACCCCCGAGTGCGTTGATAGCATGAGATTTCCTCCCTTTGGTTTCTGCTAAGTCCGCCTCTATGCCTTGCGCTTTTTGTAACAACGTCCCTCTATCTCTAGTTGCCCTCCACTCTGGTGTGCAGGCTTTCAGTCTCTCACTTATCTGTGGAATTAATCCCTCCATAAATTGTCTATTGAAGGCTCGGATTGTGACTGGCAGGGCCAAGTCCAATCCCTCATCTGCCATCATACTTTCCATAGATAAGTAAAATTCCGATACAGTCTGTCCTGGCATTTGCTTCATGGGTGATATGGACCCCCTCTCCTGTTGTTTTGCCTGACAAAAAGCTTCTAATCTAGCAATAAAAGGGGCCCTTGAGTCTATATGTCTGACATGTCCTGTCTCTAAATTGCCATCCCCCTCAACTTGTCCTGCAGGTCTGTGTGGACCTATTTCTGTCATAAACTGGTTAAACAGGGTCAGAGTCATTTTGTGTCTGCATAGATCCTCCCCATCCTGCCAGGTCGCTTCATGTGTATTCATTAACTGTGTCACAAATCTACAAAAAGCAGCTGGCTTTGCTACCGGGTCTGGGGCGCTCTGTATTAATGCCATAAGGGTGTCTGCCGACCATGGTGCCCAAGTCCTTATTTGCATTCTACGAGTGACAGTAGGCGGGGCATTTGGATGGGCTGCTTGTCCAAATTCTGGATTGTTTACCTGAACAATGCGTGTATCAGTGCGTACGGGAGCTACAGTTTCTGGATGAGGTTTTTGTGCCCCACAATGCACACATTCTACTGCCCATTCTGGGTTTTGTGCTCCACAATCCTGACAAACCCATCCTCTCCCCTCAAGTACCGGATATATCTTGTGTGGTTTGCGTTCTACGTCAGTGTATGGGGGTGGGATGGCTGAGCTGGGAGCCTCGACATTTTTTGTTCTTCTATCTTTCATATCCCAACCATCACAATCTGGATTATACTTCCACCCCTCTTCTTTCGCTCTATTTGAGACCTTAATTAAGCATTGAACCTGACGCATCCATTGCTTCTCTAACACCTCTCCTTGTCTGTCCCTTTTTATTTCACTCCATACATCCGGGTCTAAGCCCGCTGCTCCTTTCACCTTAAATTTACGAAGGACATCCTTTAAGTCCTGTGCTTCGGTTTTCCCATAAATGTTCTTAATTATCTGTGGCACCGTATAGTGCGCCACAATTCCCTGACGGGGTTTTGTGTTCCTCTGGCCCATTCTAACAGTCCTGCCTAGGTAGCGTGTGGGACACTTAGTGTACAATATAATGCGGCTACAACATATACAAGAATGAATAATTACTTTATATGCTAGCCCAATAGCAAACCAGCTAAGTTACACTAGTTCCTCGTTGCCTTCCTCCTAGGGTGCTAGAATACTAGAAACCTCTTCCGGAATGAGATTTCTGAAACCGAATTACCTTATATGCTAGCCCAATAATAAATAATTACTTTATATGCTAGCCCAATAACAAACCAGAATGCGGCTACAACATATACAAAAATGCGGCTACAACATATACAAGCATTCCTTTAAGTGGCCAGGTATCCGACTAGATCTCGGGACTTTGTTGAGACCTTATTCCCTCCCCGTATCTGGGAATCCCTCTCATACACTCTTATCCCTGCTTTATGGAGCAGACAGGGCTTATACTCTCAACCCGTCTATGGTTTATGAGTTAGATGTGAGGTTAAGCATAAGCGTCAGACCCCCAAGCTCACAAGCCCTCAGGTTCCCAATCGTGTGAGGTAAGGCGCATTCCGTTGCTTAGTTCGGCAATCCCCTTCTAACTCATACCATCCTTGACAAGGCTCATTCACTTTCTCAACAAGACAGACAAGACAAACACAGATAACAAAACAAACAAATAATTCCAGCAATATAAACTAAAATATGCAGTAATTCTAGACTCACCACTACAGAGGCTGGTGTTTTAAAACCAGGAGAACCGTAACTGACAGAACGGATAGGCACAAATCAGGGGAGCACAGAATATAAGAAAAATAAAGCTTTTTCTTACCTGCGCAGGTTTTTTTTGATCTGTGGTTCCCGGAATGCCTGTCTTTTTGTTCCGTCAGCCGCGTTCGTCCACCTCTTGTAGTATCATCGGTGAGTCCCTGTTTCGGGCGCCAAAATGTTAGGTTCAACTTTTAAATAAGTTGCTTATAGTTTATATTGCTTTGCCAAATTATTGCTTCTATAAGAAAGATGACACGGAGTCAGGTATGTCTGTATCACAGTTCTGAGCATCCCAAAAAAGGACTGCTCCCTTTACTTCTTTTATAGGCAGTTCCAAAAGCAGTAATCTTATCGGCATTACCAAATGAGGTTAAGGTACAAAGAGTTTCTCATCAGCGAACATGTAATGATTATTCAGCAGTTCCAAATTCCATCTAGATACAGATTGATAGAACAATTGATACGTACACAGGTAAGAAAGGAGCACAAACAATTTAAATAGAACAATTGATACGTACACAGGTAAGAAAAAACAGAAACAATTAAAGTGGAACTCTAAGTCATTATTTCAACCCTATCATGGCAGACATGGCTGGATGACCGTAGCCTTGCCCCTCCACAACTGGTAATAGACAGGCTCCCTCTGTAGAGATTGACAGTTGATGTGGGGAGGGGAGAGGTGAGAGAGAGAGAGGTAGGAATCACAGGTTGAACCATGTTCACAGGTTATGCACTAGACCCTGTCCTAATGTCTTATCTGTTAGCTGAAGAAACTATTAATGTGGTTATATGATATGGGTTGTGCTGGTTAATGCTTTCTGTTTAGGGTTGGGGGGGGGGGGGTAAAAAAGAAAATTCACTATTTGCACTATATTCTGTTATTGCTCAGATAATATGGATGCTCAAAGACAGATATGTTCTATATGCACTATCTTTTTATTGTGAATTGTGTGGATTGTATGGTTGTGAAATGGAACTGGTGTATACATATGTTAAAAAGTACGCTTCTGCCAATTATCATTCATGTGCAGATGAACCTCTTAAAAGCCAGTGTAATGTACTATTGTCTCAGTGTCAGCAACATAATAGCAGATTATTGGGTAAACAGCTAAAAAAGAAAGTTAAAAAGGAAAGGTTGGCAAATGAAATTGCAGTGTTGCTCAGAATTAAATTTATATCTGAGCAAATGGAGGGGAAGCGGGAAGCAGAGAGGAGATGTCTCGGGGAGGACATAGAGGAAATCAGTGAAAACCTTCTAAAGATTGCAACAGCCTCCAGTAGTGAGATGGATGAATTGCGGGCTACAGCAGGAAATTTGTCAGAAAGAAACAGTAAGCTACAAGAACAGCTTCAGAGGTGCAGCATGGACTGTGATATGAAGAGCAAACTTTTAGAGTCATTACAATAAAGGTGTCAGAGATGGAAGAGTTGGTTATGTCTTTAGAAAGAAAATTAGCAAATGCACACTCCCAGCTTCTTACTAAAGAGCAATGTATAGTATCGCTCAATGAGCACGAAGGAACATGCCAATTGGCCAATATCTGCACAGTCAGTGAGGAGAAGGGCTGTGATGAAACACATTCTGCTATTGCACCCATAGCTTCGAAGCAGAATAACAGTTTGATTCCAAGAGAGACTTACTTTGTGCCAGATTCTGTGTGAATTTAATGCCCTGGAATCACCAGTGAGTCTGTCCAATAAATTTGAGGCTCTAGTCCTTAAATTTCATTTGAGTAATGAGGATGCATGTTCTCTTCTGAGAGCATGGCTACCAGGACCTTTGGCAGGCCAGTTATTTGCACAGGTTAATGATAACTTAGCAGATGCAGAGGTCCGGAGGAAAGAGTTGCAGCGTATTGTGGACAGTCGTGATAATGGTATGAGTGATTTACAACAAATGAGATTTAGGAGAGGAGATGTCCCAATTTTGTTCTGCAGTGAGTATCTTGCATTGTATACGAAAGTGTTCAACTGTCCTGACTTATTGGAGGATGATACAAGTTTCATATACTCAATGGCCAATAAGTGTTATGTAAGCTATCCCACTAGAATGGCTCTGAGGAATACTAGATCCTACCAAAATTTTGTCAATATCCTGCGAGACTTCTGTCAAGAGTCCAGTGATAGGGAATATGGGTCAAAGGCAGGTGTATCCGTAATAAGCAGAGATACAGGAAGGCAGAGACAGCTTAGACGTTCTAAATTGAATAGGCATGGACATAGATTTTGTAAAGTCCTTAACATTGCTAGCATGGAGCAGGAAACTCCAGAATTATAGGGTGCACAGGCAGCCATAATGGAGTTATCCTCCAAACATGCAAAAGCCGAATGTACAATGGCGGGGGTACCCTCCGCACATGCGCAGTGCTCAGCAAAGATAGAAGTGAAACATGCAGAAAAACCAGACGCTCTTACTGCTGCAAGTGATGTTGCTATGACAGAAATCAATGGTGGAGATGTAAATGAAAATGCGATAACTGTGCTTGAAAGTGATTCAGGAGTTGAAACTTCTGATGACTCCTCAGACGATGAAAGTGTAAAGTTATTGCAAGCATAGTAATCGTAGTAATAATGTCCAGCAATGTGAGTTCCCAATGCCATATGCTCAAGAAAGGGCCTATACAGAGAGACCAGCCCTCAAATGTTTTTTGTGTAAAAGGGGGGGTCACATCGCTAAGTATTGTTGGGCAGCGAATAATGATATCAAAAGAAGATCGCAGTACCCCAAAATGACCCCAAGGCATTGTGAAGTATATTCTGCCCGATGGGGTAGCAACCCAAAGCATGGAGGCCATAGTAATCAAACCCATTTCCCTTTAAAGACCCAAATGCGGAGACTACAGACTGAAATTCATCAATATGTAGAACAGTTACGTAAAGTCAAAATGGAGGTAGCCGCATGGTTATTCAAATGTAACACTGGGGGAAACAATGTTAGCAGCACTTAGTGAGCTGCATGGATGCTCCTTGCCATATTTTATTTAAATACGATGCTCACATCTAAACCTTATACATAACAAATGTTCCCCTACATTACAATTAATGGGAAAAGGCTTGGGGGACTTAAAAAGTCAATTGTCATGATAATTGTGTGTAATCACCGTCTTTGTGTTCCTTTTTCAGAGACCTTGGAAGAAGATAAAACTGGTTTGGATACTAATGTCTGTGTTTGTTTGCAGGTTCTTCAAAGAGAGAACAACAATGGGCACATTTAGCAAAACAGGGGTTAGGTTATGGTAAAGGCATAATCGATTATCAAATGGTACCATGAGCTCATTAATTAGTAATTGTTTGCAAACAATGAAAAAATAAGATAAACAATAGTCAGGCATTAAGGGTTTCAAGTGTTACAAGTGAAGTTACAAATGTTGTGATGAGGTACAGATGTTTTGTTTTTTTGTTTTTCCCATTAACTAATTGTCTTTCAGATGGAAATGAGCATTTACTCTTCTCAGGGGGAAAATCCATGGATGTCTTTAGTTAAAAGTTGAGTGTTTGTCATTGTCTTATGGTGGTTGTCTTGTCACGTTGTTTTTGTGTGATAATGGCCAGAATTTTAATTTCTTTTGTTATTAAGTTTTGTAATTTTTTTAATATTTTTGGTGTTTGTTTAGTCATCCATTTTATTTTTGTTTGTTCAAGTGGAGAAATTATTGTTTAGTCCACCTGAAAGGGGGGTAATTGGCTATTCCGTCAATTAGCAGCTGAATAGATGGTCATGGGATATGTCCTGCAGCTGAATACATTTTGTTGATTTAAGACAAGAGTTGTTGGTAGGAAGCCATTCTAGCCTCTGGAGTTTGTTTTTTTTTCTCTGTGTTTTATGTTCATTCAGGTGGAAAAAGTTACAAGGTGTACGCTTTGTCCACCTAAAAGGGGGGTTAGTGCATAGGTCTGAAAGTACAGATAATGCATTGTTTTTTTTATGCTTAAATTGAGAATTTTTGAGAGTCAACATTGATGTTCGTTTTGTTTTTAAATTTTTGATCATACCACGAGGATTCATTTTAGAGTGGATTCAGCCTAAAGAGGTCAGGGTCGTTTTGATAGTTTGGTCAGAGTTGCAGATGCCAGGAATACTAAGTTCCTGGTTTCCAAGGAAGGAACTGTAAATAAACGTAGCAAGCGAGCAGATATTATGGATAAGAATTTGATTCTGCTCTTGTGTTTCAATTCCAGAGTCCTGGTGGAGCGAGATTGGAGAGGTCTCTGGAACATGGATGACAGATGTTCATCTGGTTGGCAGTTTGTTTGTGCCATACTACACCGCAAATTTGTTCTGATAAACATCAGGAGAGAAGGGACAAACGAAAAGATTCAGTTTAATATGTGTTTTTTTCTTATGGACAATTTAGTGCTAATCCTGAAACTGAAGGACTGTGCCCATCAACAAGACTTGTGAGACATTTTAGCCGGAGTCTCTCCTGATGAATGCAAACGTGCTATTAATACATGTGCGATGGGTTGGAGGTTGGGGAAGGAATATACACATCCAATCCATCAGAACATGAAATGTGATATATATGGGGGTTTTTTTGTGTTGGAGGGAGGAATTGAAAGAAGAAAAGGTCTTTAATGTATGACATGTATTGATGTAACGGAAGTAACATGGTGCAGGTACCAAGGAGACTGGCACTTATACATAATAAGGTGTCGGTTGGCCAGACTAGAGGTTGGCCAGGTGACACATCAATGGGGTGAAAATTTCCTTGTATGGGGAGATACGCCTGGTTGATGTCTCACCTGAGAGGTTGAAACCCTGCGCAGGTAATGCCAGTGAATACACACAGGAGCATGCTCGGTTAGATAAAGGGAACAAGCGCTGGCTACCAGGGTACATGCCTTCACCACATGGCGCTGCAACATCTCACAGTGGTTGATAAAAACCTATTACCCTATATGTGCTTAGTATACACTGAATCAAGTGCGATCATTGTACCAGTGACTTGCTCCCAGAGATGTGCGGACAAAGAATGAGGTTCATGCAGGGCGCATATGTCTGAGGAATAACCAGAAGAGGAGGGATGTATTCAGCACTATATCGGGGGAATAGGAGCTGGGATGGGTGTTGTTAATGGGGTGGACATCGGCCTCCTGAGGAACAAACTCGCAGCCATAGCTTCAGAGAATAAGCGGGGCTTTGTTACTCAGAGAGGTTGGTGGCATCCTTAATAATATTCAACAAAGTCACATAAATACCAAGGTTAAAGTGGTTCAAGATTTTGTCAACCATGTTGAGAGGTTGGTAGAGAATGTGATGGTATAGGACAGGAATCTGTCATTGGCTCTGGCGTGCACGCAGTGGCAGGTGGAAGTGTCAACCAGCATTGAGCTGATTGTACAGTCTCCATATGAGGGACAGAGGTCTTATGAGTTAGCATCACCGCTCAGTAAGACTTCGCCAAACACGTCACGTACACTAATCCAAAGTGGTGGTCGAATGCCTGGATGGGCTACACCAGTTTGGATTGTCAAAGGTGTTATGCTGTACAGAAGTGCAGACTCGGTCTGTATATTTGGTGGCATCAATGGGCTTACTGACTGGGGATTCTATCTTGTTGCATTTGAGGCTGTTGCCCACATATGATCAGAGAGGATGGAACCTGGAGGCAGGTTGATACTTCCCGCAGTCAAAAGCATGACCATGATGTCCTTTGTATGCCAGGTCAATACATGGTGGTGAACGAAAAATGTTGGGAAGATATTTCATTCTGTATTCGGGATAGAGGGATCATTGCTGGGAAGGAGGCACCTGGGTATTATTTGGGACATAGACGAGTTTGTTTCTTTGTCCTAAAGAATACCAAATGTAAGGTTAGTCATGGAACTAGAGGGGTCCTTGAACCTAACCATAGGTAGAGGTGCATGGTATACCCTGGGCATGGTCTCTGAAATCCAGGCACAGGGATGGAATTGTGTGGGTTTTGTCATTGTTGCAGATTTATATGTGTTGTTAGACTTGATATTTATATTGATGGGTTGCCCAGTTATCTATGCAAGCTGGGGAGCGAAGTGACGGTAGGGTCTCTGTGTACAAGTTAGAGACTTTGCTGCCAAGTCAGAGCCCTGCAATACCACTGACATGCCCGAAATCTGATGGGTCATAGGTATATATGTATATAGTATGGTAATGGGTTGATTTATGTCATGGTATAGTGTGATAAAGGTATATTTTAAGCTAGTAATATGGGCAAAAGGCCTTCCTCGAGACTCTATATCTGAAAGCTGGTTAAGATGCTGCTCTGGATGTGTGCTGGTGAATGGTGAGTGTATGGACACCCCTTGCCTGTTTTATACCCCTTTATGAAGATGTTAGAGAGAAGAAGATACAGAATGATGACATGGGAGCTGTCACGGAAGAATGGTGTTGGTGTGTCACCCAGTAGCAAAGCGGCACATGTTGAGAAGCACAACATGGTGAGATCATTATTGACTGTTCCATAGGAGCTGTTTCTGCATGTTAAAAAACACAACATGTTAAGACAGTTAAGGACTGTTCTATCGGTACTGGCTCAGAAACACGTTTTTGGGAGAAAACAGTTATGGCCTGTTCCATAGGAGCCATGTCCGAAGAACAGTGGTATGCGCCCTTTAGGGTAATGTTGGAAGTCGACATGGTCTAATGTTTTATGTCTAAAGTTTCCACACATCTGTTCTTACAACTGAGATCAGACATGCTGACCCTTGCAGTCCCATAGTTTTAAAAAGTACAGAGGAATGTGGCCCCAAGCAGAATCTGCATAGCAAAAAGGCTTGTCTCTAGCCCACCTGCTGTGACATGTGGGATTACAAGTTTCAAAGAGACCACTGTTGCCAAGATGTCTATTGAGATTTGACACAGGGCTAATAGAGACGCGGACCCTGGTGGACAATATAGCATGCTTCCTGGAGAATGGGCAGACTTTTGAAGGGATACCTCTCGGCAATGTATATTGGATAAAAGGCAAATGGGGGTGGCTACGAATGGGCGTGTATGTTTGAATGAAAGGGACACACAGGCTTTTGCTCTGTCTCTTTGTTGCTCAAAGCCTGCCATGAGGGTGTCCCTCTGCCATCTTGGAACCTTGCTCTGACTGAGGGCTTGGCCTATATTCCATGTGGCCCAGACCCCTTTTATCATCCAGAACCAGCAGAGGAAACCATGTGTGATAAGTATCTTTGATATTTCATTGTTGTTATATGTTGTAGAGATATGCTGTTAGTATAGTGTGTTCTGAATTGTATGCTATGTAACATTGTAATACCCTTTTAGTACTGTTATGATAATTTCCTAATTCCTTGGGAAATAAAATAAGATATTGTTTTACTAGCAGCACCGTGTATTTGGTTTCATAGCTAACCTGGTACTATTGTGATATTTACAATAACGTGCTCAGAGTTTAATAGACCAGCTAATTATAGGGACTAGACAAATTAATACACAGACATGATATTAATTATTATATCGTTTACTTCAGGGCAGCACGAACATTAAGAAGAATAGGAACACATGACAAAATACTTACTTTTTTGCAGAACTCTCTTGAATCTCCTGTACTGATCGTGTTCCCTCAATTTCAGGTCTGACCAGGGTTTCCTCAGTTGATCCTTAGATCGCCGTACCCCAAAATTCTTCTGCAGACTCTTCACAACTTTAGGCATGATCTTGGCCTTTCTCACATTTGGGTTTGGGTAAGGTCCATGCTTCCCGTCATAGTCTGCCCTCTTCAAGATGTCCACCATCTCTACAAAGGACATATTTGAGGCCTTCAATCTCCTCCAGGATCGTGAGGTTCGAGGGTCCGGCCTTTCATCATTGCTGCTCTCCTCTACATGCACATGTTGTCTCTCCGCCATGTTCTCTCCCACTGCGCCGAAAGAGATGGGGCGGGGTAGACTACAAAGAACATCAGGGGTGGGTGGAGTTTCAAGCATGCACAGTGTATATAAAGTGTAACACGCCTGCGTCGTACGTACGATCTGTGAGCAGAGGACAAAGTAATGGAAGCGACGATCATTATAATGAAGGTACAATTTTAAGTTGGTGCATCAGTGGCCTATACTGCTTATAGATTGAGGCCTATAGTGTGTCAAGATTAGGAGAGTTTTGCCTGACATTAGGGTTTGTCTTGTGTTGTGTCTTGCAGAGAAAATGGATCTATTCAACAATTAGGACTTTATGCCCATATTCATTGATATGTACAGGGAACTGCCCTGTCTGTGGCAGGTAAACCACCCATTTTATAACAATAAACCAAAGAGGAAGGCAGCGCTGGATCAATTGTTGGAATTTGTGAAGCCGGTGATCCCCACGGCAGACATCCCCTATTTGAAGGCCCTAATTGGTGGCATGAGGAGCACTTATAATTTGTGGCGCAAGAAGGTCCAGTATTCCCTGAGATCAGGAGCTGCAGAAGATGACATTTATGTACCCAGGCTGTGGTACTATGACAGACTGCATTTTCTGTCAGACCAGACTAAACGCTAGCCAGCACTCTCCAGTCTTCCTTCAAGTCTTCCTTCCCCCTTCCAACGACCAACCTGGGCCTTCCAGGCAGCAACATGTGGAGGAGCCCAGCTTGAGTCAGGTAAAGCATTCTTCTAAATAATTCTGTTTGTCAAATTAATGATATTAAATATATGTTAGTTTTGATAACTAATTTCTGATTTCACAAAGTGTTTTACATATCAATAGACAGTAGTGGCCACAAATGATTGTGACAAGAACGAAAAATGCTGGGGTCAGAATTATAGTCTTATATTTATTAACATTCAATTTGCAACAGTCATGAGCTTAAAATTGTGTGTGATTGATGAACAAAAAACTAAAACTATGTCCCTTTTTCATACACAAGAAAGTCTCAGCCAGGAGGAGGCCATGGAAAGTGGCAGCCAGGAGGTGGCGGGGGTAAGTGGCAGCCAGGAGGTGGCCGGGCCCAGTAGCCTGCCAGAATCCCAGGTCCCTCCCCTCGGCCTTCCACAAAAAAAGTGCCAGGAAGAGGAGTAACCTGAAGGAGGCAGCAATTGGCCTATTTCTGAAGGCTACTGCGGCCCCCAGAAACACTCCCAGTGTTCAAGAGGACTATGCCTACATGACAGCCTGCAAAATGCTGGATATGGAGGAGGGCCAACGTCTCTTATGTGAGGAAGTGATGTTACAAGCCCTAAATAAGGGGTTGAGGGGTGAACTCACAAGCCAAAGCCACATTTGTGAGTTCAACCACGGTCCTCCTCCTCCTCCTCCACCTCCTGCCACAACTCCAACACCAAAACCACAGCCTGGAAGGAAGCGTTTAAGGAAGACAAGAGTGTGATGGCCTGGGTTCAGTCTGGTCTGGCGAAAGATGCAGGCTGTGTATGACCACAGCCTGGGGACATAGATGTCATCTGCTGCTGTTCCTGATCTCTTGTAGTCCTGGACAGGATTGTCCTCCCTATTATAAGGACTCCTCAGGCCACCAATTTTGACTGTAAAATTATTGATGTCTGCCCTGGGGTACAAAGGCTTCGCATATTTCAGCAGTATCTCCAGCGTTGCCTTCCTCTTTATTTTGTTATGACCCATAATAAATGGCTATTTCTTTTTCACAAATACTTGCCTGTGTGTTTTACTTCAAAAAGGACAGTTTGTTTGTGAATAGGCAGGTACATTTCAAAAATACAAGGTCAAAATTACAAGGGACACCAACAAAAGATAATAATGGTGTTGTGGTAACATGACACACAAAACGAGAAATAATATTATGGAGAGCACTAGAAAAATAAAAAAATGCAGATCTTGATAAAAAAAGAAAAAACAAAAACATTATTATGGAGATGTGATGAAAAACAAAATTATTATTATTCATGAGATCATGAGATATAATAAAAAAAATCAGTTTTTGAGAACTCTGTGTGAATATGAGCAGCAAAACAACTTCATTCTTCCAGCATTCTAAAGAAGAATGCGCTGCATTAAACTATTTAAAAAATTGCAGCGTGATGAATGTGCTATCTCCATTATGAACGCTAGTTTTACCAGACCAAGCGCTTCTGTCTCGTAATTTATTTTGAGCATGCGTGGCACTTTGTGCGTCGGAATTGTGTACACGCGATCAGAATTTATGCAAACTGATTTTTTTGTCGGAAAATTTGAGAACCAGATCTCAAATTTTGTGTGACGGAAATTCCGATGGAAAATGTCCGATGGAGCCTACAGACGGTCGGAATTTCCAACAAAAGGCTCCTATCGAACATTTTCCATCAGAAAATCCGACCATGTGTACGGGGCATGAGTCTCATATGATTGGTGTTTCCCTAGACTAGAACAACTATATATGAGACGTCTTCTTTCTCGTGGGCCCCATCTTCCTCTTTAACCTACCTGGGTTTACAACTTGTGACCCCGAGTGCCCATTTACTGAGGCATAACCTTGATAATTTAGCTGCTAAATTAAAATCACTGAGTATCTCCTTAGGCTTCACTCAAGCATCATGGGCAAGCCACAATGCCCTTTGCAAAATTTTTCTTTTACCGCATATCTTATATTTTTTCTGAACCCTCCCTCTTTCTATATTGCCAACACAATTATGCCAATTACAAACACTCCTCAATTTGTTTATTTGGAACAAGAAAAACCTTAGATTCACAAATCTATCCTGACTGCACCATCAAAGATGGCTGGCATGAGTGCATATGATGCTACCAAATATTATAAAGCAAACATCCTGGTTAAAGCAGAACACTGGTGGCTCTCCCCACCTAATGTTCCATGGCTTCAAATTGAGGCTCAAGCTTTGATAGTGAGCCCTAAACTGACTTTAACTGCCTCTATGCTATCCTGCTCTCCTCATAAATCTTTCTTGGATACAGTTAAAGCAACTTTGCAAGTGTGGAACTCACTTATATCCCTGGATGTTGGCATCTCTTGGAACACTCTATGACATCTCCCCCTCCTCACCCTTGAACTGTTATCCACAGACCTATATTCATGGTTCAACAAAGGTATTACCTTAATGCAAGAACTTTATCATAATACCAGATTAAGTCTTTCCAAGACTTTTTCTGTACTTATAGCCTCCCCCTCTAAGATTTTTATAAATAGCTTTCAAAGACTCAATGGAGTGCCAAGGCGCTCATGGCAGATGTCGTAATACTTTTTAATATACAAACACCATCTCAGCATTTTATGCATCACTATATAAGGCTGCCCTGAATACTAAATTCCCATCCATGGAATACTGGCATTTGCAGCTTAAGTTCTCCTTACCTGTGGAACAGTGGCACATTGCACAAACTACACCACACACTAGGAGTGATTACAGGAACTAGTACTACAGTATACGCCATTGAGAGTCATTACAGAAAAGTGGTACTGTATGCCACAGAGACTTGCAGCTATTTTCCCAACCTCCTCACCAACTTGCTGGTGTAATTGTAGGCAATTAGCATCACCTATGTCCTCAGAATATGGGGTTCTGGAAGCATATTTTCTGTTTTGTTACCTCTGTTACCTATATTTTCTGCTCTCCAGATTCTAAATTAGACCAATGGCCTCCCTATTTTCAAACTATCCTGACACATGTTTTCATTGCAGTGCTTTTGGCTCCTTCATTCTCAACTGAGGTCATACAGATCAATTCGCATCGGAGCCACTGCAGAGATGGGTGAACCACCTCCATAGAGAGTTGGTCACAATCTTCTGCTATACAAATTGGATGCAGGGAAACCCGCATCCAATGCGCATAAGTGTGAACCCAGCCTAAATTACCATCTTCTGTATGAATTCCTGTTTGCAAAAGCTCACCTAGCCACATCTAAATTTCTCCAAAACCGGAATCCTTGGCTTCAAGACTCTAGATGTATATTTTTATTTTAAATACCTCTTATTGAATTAAACCCTCTGTTAAGACCCCTTACGCAATAGGTTATTCACTCTCATAATGCCTACGCACAATCTCCTCATTATCCTCAAACTTTACCTACTCCTGCTGATACTTATATCAGGAATTATGGGGATAACCTTTGGTTTGTTATTCATACATACCATTCCTTCTTTAGGGGCCCACTCTGGGCACCTGTATTTCTATAGTATGCAACTTTTAAGATATTACTTACTAATCAGTATGCTTGATGAAGCCACAGTGAGGCTCATACTAGGTATAGTGATCACAACGGCACCACTGTACAACATATCCTCATACCCTGTTTATGCATTACTAACGGAAAACGCTGTATTATTGTACCTGCCCTTTTCATTCGATTATACTGACTTATTTATGTCATATTTTGTTTATTTTTTGATTTGTTTATATTTAAAAAAACTTAATAAAGACATAAAGTTTAAAAAAAAAAAAAAGTAAAAAACCTTAAGCCTTTAGAACTACTATGTACTGCGCCACATGTAGCGGGTGCACAAGACGGCAGTTTTGGTAAGGGACAGCTCAGAAGACCAGCCCCTGTCATACCAGAAAGATCCCCAGGCTTTCTCCTGCCTCCCGCACAAGCCCCAAACCTCCGCAGATGGAACGGTACCTGATACTGGATGGCTCCGGTCCCACACACGCCATGAAATCCGACCCTGCACTTGGATCCCGGCAGCCCAAAATGGCCGATGGCTGCAATGTGAGTACTTCCCCACATCCAGCCCAGTCTTCTCGATCCAAGCCTCCCTGAAAGATCAATAGGGCAGGATGGCTCAGGCAGTGGTGGCCCTGTTATCCCCCACAATGCACGCTGCAATGGATAGGGCAGTGACTGCAGGGATAGACCAGCTCCGGAGAGGGCTCAGGAAACAGGCTGGCAGGCTCACTGAAGTTGAGCAGCGTGTCTCTGACTTAGAGGAGGAGGCGCAGAGTTCCCAGACCGCAGCAGTACATATTGGAGAAGCTGGATGACTTAGAAAATCACTCATGCCACAACAATCTAAGGATCATTTGCCTTCTTGAGACATATAATTTGGGATCTCTGACTCAACTTTGCCCCACTCATATGCCTGAGGCTCTCAGTATTACCTCTCCCTGCATAGTGGGACGGGCCCATTGTGTAGGAGTCCCCTTTAATGACCAACGCTCCCCTCACCCGATAATAGTGTGATATCTGAACTATTTGAATAGAGCTGCCATTTTAAAATCATTCTGCAATGCCAACTCCTTTCAACTGGAGGGGTACAAGCTGCTCATTTTTGTGGACTATTCGCAAGAAGTGTCCCGCAAGAGAAAAGGTTTTCAGTCCATCTGCTCAACCCTCCACCTAGCCTCTATGGAGACCAACCGCTACCCCGAGGGTCCCAGGGATCAGCGAAGCCCCCTTTTAGGATCCACCAAAAAGGTTGTAAATTTCAATCAATCCAGGCTCACCCAAGCACTGTTAATAAAAGGCTCCACCAGGGCCCATGTGCTCAGGCCTCATCCTTCTCCTGGCCACCCAGGACCCTAAAGTTTAAAACCTCTTTCTGGCAAATTTAGGTTACCTGTTACTGACTTTGTATTTGCTATATACTGTTGCTATTTACTGTTCTTTGTTACAGCATCCTGGAGACGTGCGGTGGGCATCAATATGCTGTAGTCCTGTTCCTTGGACGACCCCTTTGGTCCTTGACATTCTCACCGCAACAATTACCTGGCGGATGTGATCCGACATATTGACCAAAGTCCCTCTCTCCGGTAACGCTGTCTTTTTGATGGTGAGCTACAGGTGGAAGTGAAGTCTAGGCTTCCCCCTAATTGTGAGTTTATTTAGTTTCACATACATTCCACCTCAGTGTTGCTTCTCTTACACAAACTCCAACCCTTAACCCCTCTCGGGTCTGTACCAATCCCTCCCTTCTTTATCCTTTCTTTACCATCAGCCTCTGATCCTACAGTAATCTCTTAACCTATTGATGAGTTAACTACACGACATTTACTGCAGACTCCCCAAGACCCTATAACATTCCAAGAAATGAGGGCTCTGTTCTCCAAATGAATGTATGGCGATACTCTGAACACTTGAGGAGACTAGAAGCCGACATAGCCCTCCTCCAGGAAGCACATCTTCCTTCAGAAGATTTCTCACATATGCGCAAGTTTTGGGTTGGAAAAATACACGGTTCCTCCTTGGTAAAAGGCAAAGCAGGCATTCTGATTCTCATACACAAGAACTTCCCATGCAAAGTTATGTCTTCTGTCAACGATGACGAGAGGCATCTCCTGACCCTTCACCTTCGTATTTCTAACAGAAATCTGGTGATGACTAACATCTACAACTCTCCCACCAAAACATTCTTCCAGTCAGTCTCCCCCCATCTTTCTTCCTATTTGCATCCCCCCCCCCTCATGGTAGGAAGCGATTTTAACATAGTGATGAACTTGCAGGTAGATAAAGATAGGGAAAACCCCCCTCACTGACCCTCCTCTCAAACAACCACAACCTTATTATCCATTTTCACATCAGTCCTTCAACTTAGCAACCCGTGGCGCCTAGCACATCCCGAGGGAAGAGAATACTCCTCTCCACCCCACCACACCTTGTCCAGGATCAATTACCTGCTTTGTAACTTGCCAAATACCTCAGAAACACACATCCACAATATTGCCATCCCAGACCATGCTCCAATCTTGATAAAATTATGAGACTTTGGCCCATCGTCCCCTGCAAAATCGTGGCACTTTCCCCATTACCTTGCCAAGAACCCCGACCTCCAGAAAATGTTGTGTGAAACCTTGTCAGACTACGACTTGACTCATGCCCCCCATATCTATGACCCCAACCTATTTTGGGATGCTGGCAAAGCTGTCTTGCGAGGCAGGATCATAGTTTTGCAGCCTCGTACAAAAGAAATGTCCTCAAACAATATTGGGAAGCCAGTGACCACCTGCACCAAACCCAGGCACAGTTGTCGCATAACAATACCCCTGTGCACCAGAAAATTTGGCAAGAAGCCAAATCAAACTTTGACCTGTGGGCTGATGCACAGGAGTGCATCCACCAGTCCTTCTCTGATCTACAATATCACAAATTTGGCAACAAGTCAGGGAAGATGTTAGCGAGACTGTGCAAGGGTACCCACCCATATATTAGCCTTAAAAGACACCGATGGTAACACATTTTCTTCACCAAAAGATATTAGCCGCATCCTTGAAAACTCCATAACAATCGCTACAGTCTAGACCCCACTGACTTGACCGCTGCCCAGGGTTTTTTAAAACACGTTTCCCTCCCCCATATTGATCCCATGCTCCTCTCACAACTAAACTCACCGATCACCAAACAGGAGATCCATAAAACGATCTCCACTTTCTACTACTGGGAAGGCCCCTGGGCCCGGATGGGTACACGCCAGAGTTCTTTAAACTTACATCACACACGGTAGTCCCAACACTAGCAAAAGTTTACCAAACAATTCTACAGGGCAGGGACTACTTTCCTTCTGGATATCAAGCTAATTACCAAAAAGGGAAAAGACCCTACAGAACCCAGCTAAAACTGGCCTATCTCCCTCCTAAACTTGAACTCTAAAATTTCCACAACTGTAAAACTACTTAAAGGCAACAGGCAAGGGTGCCCCCTCTCACTTCTCCTCTTTAATCCAGCCCTAGAACAGTTATCCCATCACCTCCTCTGCCTCTCTTCTCTACATGGCGATCAACGGGGACAACTGGATCTCCGCCTAGCCCTCTTTGCGAATTATATCCTTATTCTTACCTCTGACATGCCCCTCATCCAAGAAAGTTTTACAAGTTTTAGGGGGCACTCGGGCCTACGCATAAACTTCTCCAAAAGCGAGATCCTCCCTCTATTTCACTCTAGATCCCCCCGTGGTCAATCTCCTCAATCTTTTCCATAGCAAAAACCCACATCACCTATCTAGGTATAAAAATTGGTAAAACGCCCTCTTCCCTCTACCACCTCAACTTTACCCCAGTGATCTCAAGGATAATAGGCGAACTGGAGACATGGATGGACCTCCCTGTCTCGCTCTTTAGGTGGTTTCACTTGTTTAAAATGGTCAGCGTTGCCAGACTCCTATACTCCCTCCAAACAATGCCTTTATTGATTTGTCACAAAGACGTTCAAAACTTACAAAAAGCTTTATCAAATTTTCTCTGGCAGAGAAGGCGCCCTCGCATTTCTATGCAGAAAATTTTCCTCCCAAGGAGCTAACCTCCCCAATATAAGGGTATATAATTTATCCTGTCTATTAAGAATCTGTCTGAACTGGATTTCACAAATATCCAGATACTCCAACTTCAACCTTGAGGCCCAAATGGCAAGCCTGTACTGTTTACAAGCCTTCCTTTATTGCAAGTTGCGCTCCATTCCCCCACAACTTCAACATAACCTGCTGATCCGGGACACGCTGATTGCCTAGTGTGAGGTGAGACACAAACTAAACACCTCCCCATGGGTATCATCCTACCTCCCAATCCAGGACAATCCATCCTTTCCATCTACCACCCTACATACAGGCTTCACGGTATGGGTCTCTCAGGAACTGTTGTGATTCGTACAGCTATTTTACTCCACCACAGGCGCTGCCAAAATGGTCTCCCAGACTTTGACACACTTTAATCTACCGCAATATCACTACCTGCTTGTCCACCAAGCAGTACAACACATAGAGAGCCTCTGCCCAAACAAACTGCAAAGATTTTGTCCCACCATCCTGGGACATGCTCCTAGAACAGCAACGATTCAAGATATCTGACATTTACAAGCCACTAAATACACGCCTCAGCAAATCCCTATAGACTACCTCTGTAGCATCCTGGAGTGGCTTGGAATTCAAATCCCCAGAAGTGGTGGAAAGCATTCTGGCTGGTTACAACTCCACCTGGGTATTTATTGTCAACGAATTCTGGTGGGAACAACAGTTCAAAATAATGCATCGGCATTGTCTATGTCCCTGAGCCAAGGAGAGTAGGGAAACCAGCAGCTGTGGCTGTGCCCTAGCTGGCTGCCTAGTTTGCCTAGCGGTAGTACTGATCCTGCCCTTGCTACCCCTCACAGTTATTAATAATATGAAAAACTGTTATGCGTTATGTGGACAAAGCCGTTTATTATGCATCAGATCCAAGACTGCTTCTGTATAATCCTTGTGTCAGGATGTTGGGTGCATCTCAACTGCACTATATATACCAGCTTACTCATTCAAGTTGCATGGATTTCTGGAAGCTCATTTGCTTTTACAAGAGTTGTATACCTGTGTAAGTTTACTGATGTTTATATTGTCCAATTGGACTGTGTGTTATATTTCCATAATGATCTAAATAAAGAATACAAAAAAAGGTAATTTGTTAATGGTGGCATATACCTCTTTTTTCATGCATTCAAGCAACAGGTATATGTTAAAAGACTTTTTCCTTCTTTGTTTATCTCACACATTTATACAGGACTAGGAATGTAGCAGCGCAAAAGAGGACACCACTGGATTTGCTGGGTGTAAAAATGTTTACTGTGCATTATATAGCAGTACATTTATGACAGCACTTGAGAATGTTTTTGGTCAGGAGGTGCAAGGTCCGTTTTTCAACCCTAGTGTTTCAAAGCAATGGTACTGACAACTTTATGACATTCCTGGGTAGGGGAGATCTGTGGAAACCAGGGTAAGACAAGGATAATAGTTTTAAAATAAAATTATTATATGACTAACTAAGCAATGAAATGTGAATATTAAAGCTAAAAAAACAGCATACTGTAAGCAATGTTGCAAGCTGGCATTTTTCTTCTTTGTAGCATGGAAGTTCCTATTTTTTTTAAAGACTGGCACTAAAGACTACTATGATCTTTACTATGTAGAAATTATTGGTTTCTACCTTTGGCTCCATTGTAACTTTAACCAGTTCTGTTTTTATGTCTTTTAGTTCTGAGAAACATTTGCAGAATGAATGATTTTCTATTACTATATACTTATACTACAACAGTCAATCACATAACTGAACAGGTAATCATGCTTCATAATGGGAAGTAGAACACTATGAGCAAAATGCACAATTATGGTTTCATTTAGTGTAATAGAAGAGGAGAAACATTGACAACAACCTAACAAGAAAAGTAATAAATGGAATTTCTGACAGCCAAATTATTGCAATCTGATTCCTAGAAATAATTCAGCTGCTAAACAAAACAGACAGGGTTTTACAGTATGTTTTCTTAGGAAATTATGATTCAGCTTTAAAATCAATCCTAATAATCAGCTACAATGCTGTTGAGAATGTAAGGTAAAAATGTCTAAAGCTTGAGGGATGAAGCCAGTTATCACATGATAATGCAATCAAGCAGTTAGTTTGATTTCAAAGTTATAAACGACAAAAATATAATTAAAAAAAACAAGAAGATTGGCACACATTTATGACATACATTCCTTCACTCTGGAAAATATGTGATGCTCCATTAAGGTTTTTGCACAGAACAGCAGAACAGCAGCATTTGAATATAATTAACTGCATGTGCATGGCCAAACACACCTAACATGTACAAATTCTAGTTTACATATGCCTTATTTCATGTGGGAAACTATTACAATTTCTTTCTGTTAAGCCGGCCATAGACAGAACAAATTTCTGGTTGCAGGAAAGAAATTTGCTTGATTCCCCCATCAACACAGACAGCGTTGACAGGGGAATCCTTCTTGCCAAGCCATTGGGGGTCATTTACTATAGCCCCAATATATGATCTTGCAGCAGTGGCGTACCAATGGGGGTGGGGGACGGTCCGCCCCAGTGCCACACATTGAGGGGGGTGCAGTAAAATCGTTTTTCTTTTTTGTCATTAGCAGTCCCCATGGAGCGGGCTGGCAGCTCCACTCCTTCTCTCGGTGCAGCCGAGCGATGTGCAGGGAGGGAGGCAGGCAGAGGCAGACAGCCAGGAGAGGACTCGAGCATGCTATACAGTGGTGTGGGGAGAAGCTCTATGGTGCCCAGCATCTCCCTTTACACCTCCGGCCAGCAGTGCATACTTTACAGTGGTGGGGGAGGGGCATCTGACTAGGACAGGCACTGGCTTGTGTACAGTGAGTTGCTTGGCCACTAAAGCAGGCATCACTAGGTGCCAATCGATAGTGCAGCAGTGCAGGTGTGTTTAGGGGGATAGGATGGGGGGGTTGCATAGATGTTCAGCGGAGTACATGTGCTGGGGAGATGCTGAGACTTATGGAGAGAAGGATACAGAGGTGTACAGAACTGTGCTGGGGGTGCAGATGCAGGCTGGGGGGTTGCAGAGGCCTCCTGGGGGTAAAAAAGCTATACTGGGGAGTACAAAGATATATGGGGGTGCAGAGGAGGGTGGGAGGGTGCAGAGGTGTGTTGGGATACAAAGGTTTGCTGGGGTTATGGAGGTGTACTTGGGGATACATATGAGGGGTGCAGAGGATTGTGGGGGGGGGGGTGGAAGTGTGCTGGGGCTGTGGAGGTGTGCAAGGGGGTGCAAAGATGTGTGTGGGGGGGCAGAGATGAGCAAGGGGGTATGGAGGTGTCCTGGGGGGGTACAAGGATAAAATGTGGATATGGAGATGTACTGGGGGCTCAGAGGCATGCTAAGGGGTTCAGAGGCATTCTGGGAGTGCAGAGATGTCCAAAGAGGTACAAAAGCTTTCCGGGGGTACAGAGATGTGTTGGGGAGTACAGGGGTGTGCTGGGGGGTACAAAGATGTGCTGAGGGTTTACGGAGGTGTGCTGGTGGGTATGGAGGCGTGCTGTGCTATTTGTGAAGCATATACTGTAATATTTGTAGTGCAACATAACATAATATTAGTGGCGGAGCATAATGTAATATTAGTGGTGGAGCATAATGTAATATTTGTGGTGGAGCATAATGTAATATTAGTGGTGGAGCATAATGTAATATTAGTGGCGGTGGAGCAGAATGTAATATGGAGAGAAGTATACAGAGGTATACAGAACTGTGCTGGGGTGCAGATGCAGGTGGGGGGGGGTGCAGAGGCCTCCTGGGGGTAACAGAGTCATGCTGGGGAGTACAAAGATATCTGGGGGTGCAGAGGTGGGTGGGAGGGTGCAGAGGTGTGCTGGGATACAAAGGTTTGCTGGGGTTAAGAAGGTGTACTTGGGGATACATATGAGTGGTGCAGAGGATTGTGGGGGGATGGAGGTGTGCTGGGGGCTGTAAAGGTGTGCAGGGGGGTGCAAAGATGTGTGTGAGGGTGAAGAAATGAGCAAGGGGGTACGGAGGTGTCCTGGGGGGGTACAAGGATAAAATGTGGATATGGAGATGTGCTTGGGGCACATAGGTATGCTAATGGGTTCTGAGGCATTCTGGGAGTGCAGAGATGTCCAAAGAGGTACAAAAGCATGCCGGGGGTACAGAGATGGGTTGGGGAGTACAGGGGTGTTCTGGGGGTACAAAGATGTGCTGAGGGGTTTACGGAGATGTGCTGGTGGATATGGAGGTGTGATGTGCTATTTGTGGATCAGTATACTGTAATATTTGTAGTGCAGCATAACGTAATATTAGTGATGGAGCATAAAGTAATAGTAGTGGTGGAGCAAAACGTAATATTAGTGATGGAGCATATTGTAATATTTGTGGTGGAGCATAATGTAATATCTGTGGAACAACTGTAATGCAAACTAACTTTCACTATCTGACAGCAGGCAGGTAAAATCACCTGGTTGCATCCAGGATGGAAAATATGTATGCCCTAGGTTCAGGCTTTATGCTGACTTATACCACTAGGGGGAGTGCTGGGAGTCCTGCAGGAGAAGAGTTAATGAGCCCAGCTGAAGTAAGTGGGCTCATTAAGACCTATACAAAAAAACCCAGAATGCTTAGGGAGATGCTCCATCCTGGAACCAGTTCTGTGTGTGTAGACTGGGGAGTGTGGTATTTGTCCTGTGCGGTGAGTTAACGCCTGTGTGGCAAACTTCTAAAAGAGAGATAGGGACTGGGGCAGCACAAGGCTGGACCCAGTTGTTAGATAGGGAATCTACATGTGTAATAAGCGGTCAAATTGACCAGGATTTCTTTTCATGTTTCTTTTTGTTTTGCTGTTATATTTTTCACTGCATATAGCATAAATAAACCACACCTTTGTTTTTTTTTTACCTGCAACGCTGTCTGCTGTGCCTGATTTTGTGTGGTGAACCCATCCAGGGTGAGAGGGAGCTGGAGCAGCGCTAACTGGGGGTTTTGCTCGGATCAATCAATGCCTGATGCCTGACAGCTGGTGTTAATCTCCTAACTTCTGATGCTTCATGCCTGATGCTGACACTCGATGCCTAGCCAGTCTGCAGTCTGTGCGTTTGCTTCCCTGACGTCTGCCGCTATCTGCCACTATCTGTATCTTACTCGTTGGAGATTTGTCTACTGTGGCTGCTGAGACTGCTGAAGATTGTTGGACATTGCCTGTCTGGGGAAGTGCCGTGGGGGCTGCCTACTGTTTTTACTGTTTTGCCTCAGCGCTATCTTGCGCTATCCTGTACTGCCTACCACATTTCTTATCCCATCTCTTTGGAGCAGGCTACCTACCTCTTCTCGCTGTGACGGAAGGAGATGCCAAGAGGTTCCCGAGCAGCCAGGAAAGCGTTCGGTACTGGCCCCGTTACATGAAGTGCCCTGCTCACCAGCAGGCTCTGTGTCCCAAAGTCCCGCAATACCCGCGGCGTCCGCGTCACCTGAGCTGCTGACCTTAAAGTCCCCCAAGTCTCACCAAGCTTTGCTGAGAGCCGAGATCCACAAAGCAAAGCTGAATATTACGGTCTGCTACCGACTATCGAGTGGTTACCAGTGCTCTCTGGAGTACCAGGTGCGGACACTTGAGACCCACAGTCTCCAACTGCGAACGCTGGGATATCAGAAGGTGACCCACAGATCTTCATTGAGTTAAACAGAGTTCATCGAATACAAGGTATGGCTCCTCTGACGGATGGTAGACTGAGGGATACCTTATGCAGAGTGCATTTCTATATTATTAAAGAAGAGATTATCCGGAAGCCATGGTCATTGGGTACTATTGATTTTGATGGAGCAACTATACAGATTTTACTGGATCTTTCAAAATAAACCCTACAGATGCGCCGTAGCATGAAACCCCTATTAGACAAGCTATGTGAAGAAGGTGCTACGTATAGATGGAGTTTCCCTTTTTCCCTGCATATACAGAAAGGCCAACAATTTTTTGCATTACGTGCACATACCCAACTGCCCGATATGTTCGCTAAGTTGTCTATGACACCTATTCTGCTCCCTGACTGGACTGAAACTGGTACTATATAGTATGATTGAATCTAACTTAACAGATATGCTATCCTCTACAACTAGTAATGACTTCCAAATAATGCTCCAAACAAAGTATCAATTTGTTAGTCCTTCATATGTTCATATCAGTACTATAGATGTCTAAGAGGTGTCAGATCGGAATAAAACTGGGTGTTAGAATTTTTCCCCTCTTTCCCCTCTTTCTCTCCCCCCCAGGTCCTACGTGAACTCTGTCGTATGCGCAGTGGTATTCATACAAGAAACTCACTTCCAATCTGGGAAGATACCAAAATTTAAGGATGAAAGATAGCCATATGTTTTCCACAGTACAGCCCCAGACTCTAATGCCGCGTACACACGAGCGGACTTTCTATCCTACTTGGTCCGGCACACTTTCCGACGGACTTTGTCCGCCAGGTGCGCCGGACTTTAAAACGAACGGACTTGCCCACACACGCCGGGATTTTCCGGCGGGCTAAGTCCGCCCGTCTTTCCGACGGACTTTCGCCGGAGTTCCGGCGGACTTTCAGAATGAATGGACTTGCCCACACACGGACAAGTCCGTTCATTTTGAACGTGACTCAGGTGCGACGGGACTAGAAAAGGATGTCAATCTTGCCGCTTTTATCGGCGAGATTGACACCTTACTAGCCCCGTCGCGGGGCATACCAGGCCCTTAGGTCTGGTATGGATTATAAAGGGGAACCCCGCTACGCCGAAAAAACGGCGTGGGGTCCCCCTAAAATCCATACCAGACCCCGATCCGAGCACGCAGCCTGGCCGGTCAGGAAAGGGGGTGGGGACGAGCGAGCGCCCCCCCCCCCCCCTCCTGAACCGTACCAGGCCGCATGCCCTCAACATGGGGGTGGGTGCTTTGGGGGAGGGGGGCGCCCTGCGCCCCCCCCCCCAAAGCACCTTGTCCCCATGTTGATGAGGACAAGGGCCTCTTCCCGACAACCCTGGCCGTTGGTTGTCGGGGTCTGCGGGCGGGGGCTTATCGGAATCTGGGAGCCCCCTTTAATAAGGGGGCCCCCAGATCCCGGCCCCCCACCCTATGTAAATGAGTATGGGGTACATGGTACCCCTACCCATTTACCTAGGAAAAAAGTGTAAGTAATAAAACACACTACACAGGTTTTTAAAATATTTTATTAAACAGCTCCGGGGGGGGGGATCTTCCTCCGGCTTCGGGGGTCTTCTTCCGGCTTCGGGGGTCCCTCCGCTTCATCTTCTCCCGGCGTCCGGTTGGTTCTTCTCCGCTCTCTTCTCCCGGTGTTCCTGTTCTTCGGCCGGCTCCTCTGCTGTCTTCAATTAGCTCTCTTGCCAGCAGAGGTCCGGACTTCTGGGCTTCTGGGCTTCTGGGCTTCTCTTCCCCAGATGTTGACACGACGCTCTCTCCGGCTGGACTGCTCTCCGAGGGCTGCGTTGTGACTTATATAGGTGGAGACCCCGCCCCCTTTTGATGTCACAGTCCCTGGGCATGCTGGGACTGTGACGTTTTAGGGGGCGTGGTCAACATCACCCAGTGACCACGCCCCCTAAAACGTCACAGTCCCAGCATGCCCAGGGACTGTGACATCAAAAGGGGGCGGGGTCTCCACCTATATAAGTCACAACGCAGCCCTCGGAGAGCAGTCCAGCCGGAGAGAGCGTCGTGTCAACATCTGGGGAAGAGAAGCCCAGAAGCCCAGAAGCCCAGAAGTCCGGACCTCTGCTGGCAAGAGAGCTAATTGAAGACAGCAGAGGAGCCGGCCGAAGAACAGGAACACCGGGAGAAGAGAGCGGAGAAGAACCAACCGGACGCCGGGAGAAGATGAAGCGGAGGGACCCCCGAAGCCGGAAGAAGACCCCCGAAGCCGGAGGAAGATCCCCCCCCCCCCGGAGCTGTTTAATAAAATATTTTAAAACCTGTGTAGTGTGTTTTATTACTTACACTTTTTTCCTAGGTAAATGGGTAGGGGTACCATGTACCCCATACTCATTTACATAGGGTGGGGGGCCGGGATCTGGGGGCCCCCTTATTAAAGGGGGCTCCCAGATTCCGATAAGCCCCCGCCCGCAGACCCCGACAACCAACGGCCAGGGTTGTCGGGAAGAGGCCCTTGTCCTCATCAACATGGGGACAAGGTGCTTTGGGGGGGGGGGCGCAGGGCGCCCCCCTCCCCCAAAGCACCCACCCCCATGTTGAGGGCATGCGGCCTGGTACGGTTCAGGAGGGGGGGGGGCGCTCGCTCGTCCCCACCCCCTTTCCTGACCGGCCAGGCTGCGTGCTCGGATCGGGGTCTGGTATGGATTTTAGGGGGGACCCCACGCCGTTTTTTTCGGCGTAGGGGCTTCCCTTTATAATCCATACCAGACCTAAGGGCCTGGTATGCCCCGCGCTCGCCGCAATAGGAAAATGTGTTTTTCCTATTGCAGCGAGCGTGAGATGCAATACCCTGCCCTCGTGTTGTATCTGGTCCGTCGGACCAGCCTACACACGAGCGGGCTTTCCGTCGGACCAGCACACACACGAGCGGACTTTCCGCCCGAAACTGAGTCCGGCGGAAAGATTTAGAACTTTCTTCAAATCTAGGTCCGGCGGGCTTTTGGGAAAAAGTCCGCCGGAAAAGTCCGCCGGTGCCTACACACGGGCGGATTGTCCGGCACACTCTGGTCCGCCGGACCAAGTATGCCGGAAAGTCCGACCGTGTGTACGCGGCATAAGACGAGTCACTTTTGGCGTCCATCTATTTACCGAACCAGGCTCAGTTGAGCTGTCTGAATGGAATTCTCAATAATTTACAGGTTTTTGGAGGGTGGACTGATACTAGGTGGAGATCTAAACGTGGCTCTTGATCCTTTACTGGACGTTTCAAAATACGCTACACATTTATCTTATCAATATCTTAGACTAATAAAAAAAGCTATACAATCTATGCGACTTGTAGATGTTTGGGGAGTCCAGCATCCAGCTGAGCATGACTGTACTCTCTATTCACTTTCTATCCACACAATAGTTACTCTAGAATTGACTATGTGTTAGTATCTCAGTCTTTACTACCAGCGGTGGTCAACTTGACCATTGGGACACAAACGGTATCAGACCATGCTCCGTTGTCTTTAGATCTCCAGCTGACTAAGCCGGCCAATAGACCATGGACATGGAAACTTAATGAATCGCTGCTACAAGATGGCCAACCTTGAAACGATCTTACCTGCGAATCTTTAAAGAAAATCTCCCCATTTATTTTATGGGAAACGCATAAATGCGTTATGTGAGGCGACTGCAACACGTAAAAAAAAAACAGTGTTTCAAGATCAATTAAAACTGGTATCAGATTTAGAGACTAAACATAAAAAAACACTTTCACAAATCGTAGCAGTAGACCTCAGGCTACAGCGGGAAAAACTATCTTCTCTGATGAGACAAGAGATCAGTATACAGACATTGAGAACTAGAAATGCACACTACGAACAAGGGAATAAATCAGGTAAACTCCTGGAACATTCACTTAGGGAAAACTCACGGAGAAACTATGTTCCACACATAGACTCTGATGGAGGGAATCGTTTGTTTGAATCTAGTAAAATCGCAGAGGTCTTTTGAGAATACTACCAGTCATTATATAACCTACAGACGAATATCCTGTCAGACCAAATGGTACAAAAGCAACAATTCATTCGAGAGTATCCTGCCTCTTCAGGTCTACCATCAATCTCCGAAGATGAGTCCAAGGCACTAAATGCGCCAATATCAATCGACGAATATATGAGCGCAATCAGTACACTAAGGCCACATAAAGCTCTCGGCCCAGATGGGTATACAGAAGTCTATTATAAGGCATTTGCTCCTACCTTAGGCCTGAGATTTATAAAAGCATTTAATTCCCTCCTTGAAGATCGACCTCCACCGATCAACACTCTCAGGGCACATATTGCAGTTATCCCTTAGGAGGGCAAGGACCTCGCCCAATGTAAGAACTACAGACCTATCTCATTATTAAACGTTGATTTGAAAATTTTTACAAGGATATTAGCTACGAGGTTACAACCTCTCCTTCAGACTGTCATCCACCCTGATCAGGTAGGCTTTATGCCTACCAAAGAGGCAAAAGACAATAGTACTAGATCTCTAGATATTATTCATCTGGCTCATGCTCGTAAAATACCACTATGTCTGTTATCTTCTGATGCTGAGAAAGCCTTTGACATGGTGGATTTCTGAAGGAGACGTTGACCCATATTGGAGTCAGGAAAGCATTCAGTAAATGGATAGAGGCTATATACTCTGCTCCATCCGCAGCAGTAAGAATTAATGAGGTAACCTTCCCATATTTTAACATGAGCAACAGCACTAGAGAGACTAGAGAGAGATGCCCTTTGTCCCCAATGATTTTTATATTAACCCGTGAACCATTTCTGTGACATGTTCGACAAAATATCGATATTCAAGGTTGTGTGATCAATCAAATGGAACACAAAACTGCGGCGTATGCAGATGACATATTGTTCTTCATCACTTCACCAGAAACCACGCTACCAAACCTTGTAAATGAGTTTGACCGCGATAGCTTAATTTCTAATTTTAAAATTAACACTCAAAAATCGGAGATACTAAACATTACGTTGTCAACTGCACATGTACAGGCTCTTCAATTGTCGTTCTCCTTTCCTTGGGTAGCTCCATCTCTGACATATCTAGGAGTCAAATTGACCTCCTCAATAGACAAAGTCATCCAAGCAAATTTTCCACTGTTACTACGGGAACTCTCATCCGATTTGGAAAGATGGAATAAAGGCCCCTATACATGGGTTCAAAATGGGTTCAAAATGAACATTCTACCAAGATTACTATACCTCTTTTAGACTCTGCCAATAGCTATGTAGCATTTTCATTAGATTTAATTGGGCAAAAAAGCATCCTTGTCTATCTTTCAACTTATTGGCTATGCCAAAGGCTAAAGGGGGTATGGCTTTTCCAGATCCGATAAGATACTATAAAGCAGCACACCTTGCCAGGGTACTTGCCTGGTGTAGAGACGAGGGACACTAAACCTGGATAGCGATTGAACAATCATGTACAGAAATTCCACTTCGATGTCTGCCAAGGTTACGACTAATAACTCTGGGAACTTTAAGATATCACCCTCTGATAGGGGCAACCCTAAAAGTAATACAACAGATCCACTTTTTCTCAAGATTCGATGGGGAAATCACTCGGCTCCATCCAGTTTTGGGAAATCCACTATTTCCCCCTGGCTACACAGACAGTCGTTTTAAGCAAATCATGCGCCATGGTAAATTTCAATTAGGGGACTTTCTTGAAGCACCAAGGTTGAAGACAAGGTTGGAAATGCAATCGCTGTTTTGTCCGCCACTGGATCCATGGCGGACAAAAGCTCACACATTTTCTAACTTCCCTCAACAGGGGGGAGAGATCAGATCGCTTAAATACACCACTGGAAAATCTATGTCTTTTAGAAGAGCCTTCTGTACATGGGGTATCGGAGGTATATAAAATACTAATAGATCCCCCTAAAGACTTTGTCCCAAGATTCCTTTTGAAATGGGAAAGAGATTTAGACATCACACTCTCTAAGGAGCAACAGAGCTATATTTTACACTTTGCTCACTACTCCACAACAGCCAGCAAATACCAAGAGCTATGTTACAAAATTCTTACAAGGTGGTACAAAGTTCCATCACTATTACAAAAAATGTATCCAGAGAGGACGAATAAATGCTGGCGATGTGGAGAGTCACAGGGTAACACGCTCCATATCTTTTGGTCATGTCGGAAGTTAGTAGATTTCTGGTCTAAAGTGCGAGATACCATAAGACAATTAACAGAGTACAACTTGGGGTCCGACCCAGCAAGATATCTTCTCCATCTTTTGGACCTCTCAAAGCGTAGATATCGGAACCCTCTGGTGGCCCATCTTTTGAATGCGGCAAAGGCCTGTATCCCGGCCATTTGGAAGCAAGAATCACCCCTCTCGATCTCGCTATGGTTTAAAAAAAATAGCTGATACGCCATGGAAAAAGGCATTGCAATCACACAGGGTAAGGTGGAGAAATTTAATAAAAAATGGAATTCATGGTCTCTTCTAGTCTGTACCAGGGAGTACAGATGTGTGCTTGGAGAGTGGGAGGGGTCTCGGGGAGAGAGAGTGAGAGAACTTAAATAACCCTATAGGAAAGTCTTTTTTTTTTTTTTTTTTTGCTCTCCTTGGTAAATAGCATTTGTGAAATGAGTGGGGGGGAAGAGGAGAGGAAAACATGTATGTATGGGTGTGCGTGTGTGTATATATATATATATATATATATATATATATATATATACAGTGGGGCAAAAAAGTATTTGGTCAGCCACCAATTGTGCAAGTTCTCCCACTTAAAAAGATGAGAGAGGCCTGTAATTGTCATCATAGGCATACCTCAACTATGAGAGACAAAATGTGGAAACAAATCCAGAAAATCACATTTTTGAAGGAATTTATTTGCAAATTATGGTGGAAAATAAGTATTTGGTCACCTAGAAACAAGCAAGATTTCTGGCTCTCACAGACCTGTATCTTCTTCTTTAAGAGTCTCCTCTGTCCCCCACTCATTACCTGTATTAATGGCACCTGTTTGAACTTGTTATCAGTATAAAAGACACCTGTCCACAACCTCAAACAGTCACACTCCGAACTCCACTATGGTGAAGACCAAAGAGCTGTCGAAGGACACCAGAAACAAAATTGTAGACCTGCACCAGGCTGGGAAGACTGAATCTGCAATAGGCAAGCAGCTTGGTGTGAAGAAATCAACTGTGAGAGCAATAATTAGAAAAGGGAAGACATACAAGACCACTGATAATCTCCCTCGATTTGGGGTCTCACGCAAGATCTCACCCCGTGGGGTCAAAATGATCACAAGAACAGTGAGCAAAAATCCCAGAACCACACGTGGGACCTAGTGAATGACCTACAGAGAGCTGGGACCAATGTAACAAAGGCTACCATCAGTAACACACTACGCCGCCAGGGACTCAGATCCTGCAGTGCCAGACGTGTCCCGCTGCGTAAGCCAGTACATGTTCGGGCCCATCTGAGGTTTGCTAGAGAGTATTTGGATGATCCAGAAAAGGATTGGGAGAATGTCATATGGTCAGATGAAACCAAAGTAGAACTGTTTGGTAGAAACACAACTCGTCGTGTTTGGAGGAGAGAGAATGCTGAGTTGCAACCAAAGAACACCATACCTACTGTGAAGCAGGGGGTGGCAACATCATGCTTTGGGGCTGTTTCTCTGCAAAGGGAACAGGACGACTGATCCGTGTACATGAAAGAATGAATGGGGCTATGTATCGTGAGATTTTGAGTGCAAACCTCCTCCCATCAGCAAGGGCATTGAAGATGAAACGTGGCTGGGTCTTTCAGCATGACAATGATCCCAAACACACCGCCCGGGCAACAAAGGAGTGGCTTCGTAAGAAGCATTTCAAGGTCCTGGAGTGGCCTAGCCAGTCTCCAGATCTCAACCCCATAGAAAACTTTTGGAGGGAGTTGAAAGTCCGTGTTGCCCAGTGACAGCCTCAAAACATCACTGCTCTAGAGGAGATATGCATGGAGGAATGGGCCAACATACCATCAACAGTGTGTGACAACCTTGTGAAGACTTACAGAAAACGTTTGACCTCTGTTATTGCCAACAAAGGATATATAACAAAGTATTGAGATGAACTTTTGATATTGACCAAATACTTATTTTCCACCATAATTTGCAAATAAATTCTTTCAAAAATCAGACAATGTGATTGTCTGGATTTGTTTCCACATTTTGTCTCTCATAGTTGAGGTATACCTATGATGACAATTACAGGCCTCTCTCATCTTTTTAAGTGGGAGAACTTGCACAATTGGTGGCTGACTAAATACTTTTTTGCCCCACTGTATATGTATGTATGTATATATATATATATATATATATATATATATATATATATATATATATATATATATTTATGTGGATGTATGTATATGTGTGTGTTTACCGAATGTAGAATGGATATATTAGAGAGAGGAAGAGAATTTGTGTGTTTTTTTTTTTTTTTTTGTGTGTTTTTTACTATCTCTTGTTTTGTTCTGTTTGATAATAAATCATATATATCTACTGAAAACTGAATCATAATGTGCTAAGCTACACTCTGTAATATGCAAGCAGCAATAATGTAATTTGTTTATATGTATAAAAAATTTATTTTTTGTTTTTGGAAAAATAAAATATAGAATTAAAAAAAAAAATGCTCCAGCCCCAGGTAGGCTAAAAGTGGGTGTCTGTTTACATTTTAAATGGGGGAGTTTGCCAGATATAGGACCTGCCCCGAGTGCCAAATGTTCTAGGTACGCCCCTGTCCTGCGGTCCCGGAAAATAGCGCCCAATTAAGGCCGATTAGGACTTCAACTCTCAGAAACTGGGCATACATGCAAATGGAAAGTCAAGCACTAGCCAGCGAACATGCCTGTCAGATCCGCATATGCTGGAATAGTGGAAGTCAATGGAGCTCGAACCTGCAAAATCCAAAGTTCTCACTGAAGGCTTATATTCAAGTTCTTTTGCATAAAAAGTGTATGGGGACGCCTGTTTTTTCAGGAGCAGTGATTTTAATAATGCTTAACCACTTGCCGACCATCTAACGCAGATATACTGCGGCAGAATGGCACAGGCAGGCAAAATCACGTACCTGGAACGTGATCTGCCTCCTGCGGGCGGGGGGCGCATCGCCCGAGGCAGTCGGCTTTGTTAGGGGAGCGATCCAGGCTGAGGGGGAGACCACTCATTCTTGGCCTCCCGCTGTCAACGAATGAGAATCTTCCTCTGCTGCTCTATAGTAAACAGCGGCAGAGGAAATGATGTCATCTCTCCTCGGCTCGGTATTTTTCCGTTCTGGCGCCGAGGAGAGAAGACATCTGAGTAAGTACACAACACATACACTTACAGTAAAACACACCAGGCACACTTTACACCCCCCATCACCCCCCGATCACCCCCCCCCCGTCACAGTGACACCAATAGCAGGTTTTTTTTTTTCTGATTACTGCACTGGTGTCAGTTTGTGACAGTTAGAAGTGGTAGGGCAGTTAGTGTTAGCCCCCTTTAGGTCTAGGGTACCCCCCTAACCCCCCCAATAAAGTTTTAACCCCTTGATCACCCCCCGTCGCCAGTGTCAATATATTATATATTATATATATATATATATACATGTAGGTTCGCCGTCAGCATTTTATAGCAGCAGGGACCCCCATATACTACCTAATAAAGGTTTTAACCCCTTGATTGCCCCCTAGTTAACCCTTTCACCAGTGATCACCGTATAACTGTTACAAGTGACGCTGGTTAGTTAGTTTAATTTTTTATAGTGTCAGGGCACCCGCCGTTTATTACCTAATAAAGGTTTAGCCCCCTGATCGCCCGGCGGTGATATAAGTTAGGTTTTAGGGTCAGATAGGGTCTGCGTTGCCTCAGGCAGTGTCAGGTTAGCGCTAGTAAAGCTAACACCCACGCACGCACCATACACCTCCCTTAGTGGTATAGTATCTGAACGGATCAATATCTGATCCGATCAGATCTATACTAGCGTCCCCAGCAGTTTAGGGCTCCCAAAAACACAGTGTTAGTGGGATCAGCCCAGATACCTGCTAGCACCTGCGTTTTGCCCCTCCGCGCGGCCCAGCCCAGCCCACCCAAGTGCAGTATCAATCGATCACTGTCACTTACAAAACACTAAACGCATAACTGCAGCGTTCGCAGAGTCAGGCCTGACCCCTGAGATCGCTAACAGTTTTTTTGGTAGCGTTTTGGTGAACTGGCAAGCACCAACGGCCTAGTACACCCCGGTCGTAGTTAAACCAGCACTGCAGTAACACTTGGTGACGTGGCGAGTCCCATAAGTGCAGTTCAAGCTGGTGAGGTGGCAAGCACAAGTAGTGTCCCTCTGCCACCAAGAAGAAGACAAACACAGGCCCGTCGTGCCCATAGTGCCCTTCCTGCTGCATTCGCCAATCCTAATTGGGAACCCACCACTTCTGTAGCACCCGTACTTCCCCCATTCACATCCCCAACCAAATGCAGTCGGCTGCATGAGAGGCATTTTCTTTATGTCCTCCCGAATACCCCTACCCAACAAACCCCCCCAAAAAAGATGTTGTGTCTACAGCAAACGCGGATATAGGCATGACACCCGCTGTTATTGTCCCTCCTGTCCTGACAATCCTGGTCTTTGCATTGGTGAATGTTTTGAACGCTACCATACACTAGTTGACTATTAGCGTAGGGTACAGCATTGCACAGACTAGGCACACTTTCACAGGGTCTCCCAAGATGCCATCGCATTTTGAGAGACCCGAACCTGGAATTGGTTACAGTTATAAAAGTTACAGTTACAAAAAAAAGTGTAAAAAAAAAAAAAAAAACACAAAAAAATATATAGAATAAAAAACAAAAATAGTTGTCGTTTTATTGTTCTCTCTCTCTCTCTATTATCTCTCTATTGTTCTGCTCTTTTTTTACTGTATTCTATTCTGCAATGTTTTATTGTTATTATGTTTTATCATGTTTGCTTTTCAGGTATGCAATTTTTTATACTTTACTGTTTACTGTGTTTTATTGTTAACCATTTTTTTCTCTTCAGGTACGCCATTCAGCTGCAGCGCGGATTTATTTATCTTGACAGCAACAGCGTTTGTTCCTACGATACATAAAGCCGTGACTCCAGCGCTGTCGGAGGTAATATATGCCAAAGCATGGGGGCAGCAGGGGCGGAGGAGCGATTTGCTCTTAACTTTTGGGGCGGATGCCCCCATGCTTCGGCATATATAAATGGTGCATGTATGCCCATCATTAGAAGTGGGTGGATGAAGGGAGGTATTCTAATGGTGGGCATACCCACCAATCAATCTCTTTTTTTTCGCATGAAAAAAAAGATTACAATATATGCCCAACAAGGACCAGCAATGTACTGGTATGTTGCTGGACTTTGAGTGGTTATACCAGAATGATGCCTGCAGGTTTAGGTATCATCTTTGTATCATTCTTTTCAACCAGTGGTCGGCTTTCATGTAAAAGCAATCTTAGTGGCTAATTAGGGAGGGAATGCCCCCCACCCCCACCGTCTTCCATGTTTTTCTCTGGCTCTCCTGTCCCAACAGGGAACCTGAGAATGCAGCCGGTGATTCGGCCAGCTGACCATAGAGCTGATCAGAGACCAGAATGGCTCCAATCATCTCTATGGCCTAAGAAACCGGACGCTACAAGCATTTCATGACAGATTTCACCAGATGTAAACAGCGCCATTGGGAAATTGGGAAAGCATTTTATCACACTGATCTTGGTGTGGTCTGATGCTTTGAGGGCAGAGGAGAGATCTAGGGTCTAATAAACCCCATTTTTTTCAAAAAAGAGTACCTGTCACTACCTATTGCTATCATAGGGGATATTTACATTCCCTAACATATCAATAAAATGATAAAAAAAAATGAAAGGAACAGTTTAAAAATAAGATAAAAAAGCAAAAAAAAAAATAAATAAATAAAAAAAGCACCCCTGTCCCCACCTGCTCTCGCGCAAAGGCGAACACAAGCATTGGTCTGGCATCAAATGTAAACAGCAATTGCACCATGCAAGTGAGGTATCACCGCGAATGTCAGATCGAGGGCAGTAATGTTAGCAGTAGACCTTCTCTGTAAATCTAAAGTGGTAACCTGTAAAGGCTTTTAAAGGCTTTTAAAATTCTATGTAGTTTGTCTCCACTTCATGTTTGTGTGCAATTTTAAAACATGTCATGTTTGGTATCCATGTAATCGGCCTAAGATCATATTTTTTATTTCATCAAACATTTGGGCAATATAGTGTGTTTTAGTGCATTAAAATTAAAAAAGTGTGTTTTTTCCCCAAAAATGCGTTTGAAAAATCGCTGCGCAAATACTGTGTGAAAAAAAAAAATGAAACACCCACCATTTTAATCTGTAGGGCCTTTGCTTTAAAAAAATATATAATGTTTGGGGGTTCAAAGTAATTCTCTTGCAAAAAAAAAATATTTTTTCATGTAAACAAATAGTGTCAGAAAGGGCTTTGTCTTCAAGTGGTTAGAAGAGTGGGTGATGTGTGACATAAGCTTCTAAATGTTGTGCATAAAATGCCAGGATAGTTCAAACCCCCCCCCCAAATGACCCCATTTTGGAAAGTAGACACCCCAAGCTATTTGCTGAGAAGCATGTCGAGTCCATGGAATATTTTATATTGTAAAGCCCCATACACACGATAGGACTTTGTACAAACTTTCCCTTGGATTTTTGTACAAAGGGCATTGCCCAAAAGTGTCTTGCATACAGACGACAGGACTTTTACAGCCAACTTTCACCAAATCACGTGATTTTTCAGCTCTTTACCACCACCATTTGGTCAACTTCTTTATTGTTGTCTGATATTGTGTCAATCTCGCCACTTTTATTGGCGAGATTGACACCTTGCGAGCCGGGTTCACACTGGTGCGGGGATCTGAGTTGGATCCCCGCCAATACCAGGCACTGTGTTTGGTATGAATCTTGAGGGGGAACTCCACGCCAAATTTTAAATAAAAAACCGGCATGGGTTCCCCTCCAGTGGCATACCAGGCCCTTAGATCTGGTATGGATTTTAAGGGTAACCCTCTACGCCAAAAAAACGGCGTGGGGGTCCCCCCATAATCCATACCAGACCCTTATCCGAGCACGCAGCCTGGCCGGTCAGGAAAGAGGATGGGGACGAGCGAGCGCCCCCCCTCCTGAGCCACACCAGGCTGCATGCCCTCAACATGGGGTGGGTGCTTTGGGGGAGGGGGGCGCCCTGCAGGCCCCCCCACCCCAAAGCACCTTGTCCCCATGTTGATGAGGACAAGGGCTTCTTCCCAACAACCCTGGCCGTTGGTTGTCGGGGTCTGCGGGCGGGGGGCTTATCAGAATCCGGGAGCCCCCTTTAATAAGGGGGCCCCCAGATCCCGGCCCCCCACCCTATGTGAATGAGTATGGGGTACATCGTACCCCTACCCATTCACCTAGGGAAAAAAGTGTCAATAAAAAACACAGTACACAGGTTTTTAAAGTAATTTATTAGGCAGCTCCGGGGTCTTCTTCCAACTTCGGGGGTCTTCTTCCAACTTTGGGGGTCCTTTTCCGACTTTGGGGGTCCTCTTCTGACTTCGGGGGTCTCTCCGGCGTCTTCTCCCGGTGTCCGCATCTTCTGCCAGCTCCAACGCTATCTTTTGCCGCTCTTTTGCCAGCAGTAGCCCGGACTTCTGGATCGTCTTCTTCCCTCTTCTCTTCCAGAGATGTTGACACGACGCTCTCTCCAGCTGGAATGCTCTCTGAGCGCTCCGCAACGGACTTATATAGGCGGTGACCCCGCCCCCTATGACACCACAGTCCCGGGGCATGCTGGGATTGTGAGGTCATAAGGGGGCGTGGTCATGTCATCCTAAGGCGGTGATTGGTTTTCGGGGCCCCGTGCACATCTAGGCTCCCAAAAAGTCCCACACATGTGGTATCCCCATACTCAGGAGAAGCAGCAGAATGTATTTTGGGGTGTAATTACACATATGCCCATGGCATGTTTGAGCAATATATCATTTAGTGACAACTTTGTGCAAAAAAAAAAAAAAGTTTGTCATTTTTCCGCAACTTGTGGCAAAATATAAAATATTCCATGGACTCAACATGCCTCTCAGCAAACAGCTTGGGATGTCTACTTTCCAAAATGGGGTCATTTGGGGGGGTTGAACTGTCCTGGCATTTTATGGCCTTCAAAACTGTGATAGGTAGTGAGGAGTGAAATCAAAAATTTACGCCCTTAGAAATCCTGAAGGCAGTGCTTGGTTTTCGGGGCCCCATACGCGGCTAGGCTCCAAAAAAGTCCTACACATGTGGTATCCTCATACTCAGGAGAAGCAGCTAAATGTATTTTGGGGTGCAATTCCACCTATGCCCATGGCCTGTGTGAGCAATATATCATTTAGTGACAACTTTTTGTAATTTTTTTTTTTTTTTGTCATTATTCAATCAAAAGGGACAAAAAAATGAATATTCAATGGGCTCAACATGCCTCTCAGCAATTTCCTTGGGTTGTCTACTTTCCAAAATGGGGTCATTTGGGGGGGGGGGGGGTGTACTGCCCTGCCATTTTAGCACCTCAAGAAATGAGATAGGCAGTCATAAACTAAAAGCTGTGTAAATTCCAGAAAATGCACCCTAGTTTGTAGACGCTATAACTTTTGCACAAACCAATAAATATACACTTATTGCCATTTTTTTATCAAAGACATGTGGCTGAATACATTTTGGACTAAATGTATGACTAAAATTGAGTCTATTGGATTTTTTTTATAACAAAAAGTAGAAAATATTGGGGTTTTTTTCAAAATTTTCAGTTTTTTCCGTTTATAGCGCAAAAAATAAAAACCGCAGAGGTGATCAAATACCATCAAAAGAAAGCTCTATTTGTGGGAACAAAAGGACGCAAATTTTGTTTGGGTACAGCATTGCATGACCACGCAATTAGCAGTTAAAGCGACACAGTGCCAAATTGTAAAAAGTGCTCTGGTCAGGAAGGGGGTAAATCCTTCCGGGGCTGAAGTGGTTAAAGTGAAACAATAAAAATGTAAAATTTCTTTAAATATTGTGTCTCTGGGGGTCCCCTTAGTCTGCCTGTAAAGTAGAGCATCTTCCCTGTGTTTATTACTGTACCGCAGCAAAATGAAATTTCTAAAAGGAAAAAATGTCATTTAAAATTGCTCGCGGCTGTAATGTATTGCCGATTCCCCGCAATATAGATTAAAAGTCATTGAAAAAAAATGGTATAGGGTCCCCCTCCTCAAGTCCATTACCAGGTCCTTCAAGTCTGGTATGGATATTAAGGGGAACTCCACACCAAAATAAAAAAAAGTGCACGGGAGTCCCCCAAAATCCATACCTGACCCTTATCCGAGCAAGCAGCCATGGCAGGCCAGGAAAGGGGGGGGCGAGCGAGGGCCCCCTTCCTGAAACATACCAGGCTGCTTGCCCTCAACATGGGGAGGGTGCCCCAAAGCACCTTGTCCCCATGTTAATGGGGACAAGGGCCTCATCCCCACCCTTGCCTGGTGGTATGTCATCTGGTGGCAATGCCCCATAGTTATATATGAAATGTGCGCTATGGAGGCGGACAGATCGGCTAGCTGCAGCATTGGAGGAGGGTCGTTACTTTCATGTTACCCGGGTCGGTGGCGAGAGCGGCGGTGGAGAAAGAAGACCAGAGGACGAAGCAGGGAAGGAGAAGCCGGAGGAAGATGGAGAGGACCGGAGGAAGAAGCGGAGGAAGAAGAAGAAGCTGGAGGAAGGAGGAGAAGATTGAAGGAAGACCGGAGGAAGAAGCAGTGGTAGAAGACGACATTTTTAATAAAAGAATTGTCAAAAACCGGCTTTTGTCTTTTTTTCACATTTCACTACTTTTTTTGGCGAATACCCAATACCTATTCACATGGGGGGTGGGATCTGGGGGCCCCCTTGTTAAATTCTGATAAGTCCCCCGCCCGCAGACCCCCACAACCACTGGGCAAGGGTTGTGGGGATGAGGCCCTTGTCCCCGTCAACATGGGGACAAGGTGCTTTGAAGGGGACCCCAAAGCACCCTCCCCATGTTGAGGGCAAGTGGCCTGGTATAGTTCAGGAGTGGGAGCGTTTGCCCCCCCTTTCCTGGCCTGCTGTCAGAAACCATGAAATCAGACAGAGACAGAAGTACAGTTAAATCACATTTGTTTAATAATAAAAGTAAAAAGAACAAACGTAGCCAGAGTTCAGTAACCGGAATGAATAGTCAGCCAAGCCAGAAGTCAGGGATCAAAGCAGTGGAACAGGAAGCAGGATCTGGAGTCAGAAGGGATGTCAGCAAAGCCAGTCTTTAAACGGGAATGCAGGAGATGTTTCTTGTGATGTTGACCAAGATGAAAGCAGAGACCCTCTGGACTGGACGGCTTAAGTAGGCAAGACTGACAAGCAGGATACGAACAACAGCTGAGTAACTGTAGAGAGAGATGGGAGCTGGCAATTATTCGACAGCTGAGCGGCCAGCTCAGTGAAGGAAGAGCTATGCCTAGCCCTGACAGTACCCCCTCCATAACGACCCCTCCCCCTCGGAGGACCACCAGGCTTGAGGGGAAAATGTCTATGGAAATCACAGAGGAGGACAGGGGCATTTACGTCCAAGGATGAGACCCAAGAGCGTTCCTCTGGACCGTACCCTTTCCAATGCACCAGGTACTGTATGTGCCCACGGAACCTACAGGAATCAATAATGGACCGTACTTCATATTCCTCATGGTTCTCAACCTGTACAGGGTGAGGACGTGGCACCGAGGTGGTAAAGCGGTTGCAGACCAAAGGTTTTAATAAGGAGACATGAGATACATTCGAATTACCTATATTAGAAGGAAGGTCTAATGCATAGGCCACTGGGTTAATCCTGCGAAGAATACGAAGGGCCCAATAAACCAAGGTGCGAACTTCAGTGAGGGAACACAAAGTCGGAGGTTGCGAGATGACAGCCAGACCCTGTCCCCAGCCTGGTAGGAAGGAGCAGGGATGCGTCTGCGGTCAGCATGGAGTCTGTACCTATCATTAGCATGACGCAAAGCCTCCTGGACTTGTGCCCAAGTGGAACGAAGACCACGGAGATGCTCCGCTAATGCAGGAATACTCTGTGGAACAAACGAGTCAGGCAACTTGGGGGGTTGTAAACCATAATTCGCCATAAACGGGGACAATCGGGAAGAAGAATTCAAGGCACTGTTATGAGCAAACTCTGCCCATAGTAATAGGTCTGACCAGTTGTTATCATGGTCAGAAATATAGCAACGTAGGAATTGCTCCAAGGACTGATTGGCTTGTTCTGCGGCTCCATTAGACTGTGGGTGATACACAGAGGAGAAAGCAAGCTGAATTCCCAACTGTGCACAAAACACTCGCCAGACACTGACTGACTACCCCTGTCCGAGACAATCACCTTGGGTAGCCTATGTAAGCAAAAGATCTCCCGAGCAAAAATGGAAGCCAGTTCCTTAGAAGTGGGCAACTTCTGAAGTGGAATACAATGACACATCTTTGAGAACCGGTCAACCACCATAAGGATAACTGTGTTGCCTTGGGAGTTGGGTAACTCCACAGTGAAATCCATAGACGGGTGGGTCCAGGGCCTCTCTCCATTGGATATGGGTTGTAGGAGGCCCACTGGAAGGTGTCGCAGAGTCTTAATGAGCACACACAGAACAGGCAGCTATGAAGGCAGTTACATCAGCATGTAGACTAGGCCACTAGAATTGTTGGAAAATGGCCCAAACGAGTTGATTCCTCCAGGGTGGCCAGCAGCTTTGGGAGAATGGTAAGTCTGGAGCAAGGCAGTACAGAGACTCTCTGGAACAAAGCAGCGGTCACCGGGTTTCTCAGGCGGAGCATGGACCTGAGCAGCAAGAATTTTGTCACCCAAACGAGAAGTGAGACTGGTGCGAACCATAGCCAGAATACGATCAGGAGGAATCACAGGAACCGGAACCGACTCCAACTTGGAAGTGGAGGAAAATTGTCGTGACAAGGTGTCAGCCCTTACATTCTTAGTACCGGGTAAGAATGAGACATGTAATTGAAACTTGACAAGAAAAGAGCCCATCGCGCCCTTCTGGGAGAGAGGCATTTAGCCTCAGACAAGAATGTGAGATTCTTATGGTCAGTAAGAATGAGAACCAGTACAGTGGTACCTTCGAGGGGATGTCTCCATTCTTTCAGGGCTAAAATGATTGCCAACAGCTCTCTGTCACCAATCTCGTAATTGCACTCTGCAGGTGACAATTTCTTGGAAAAGTAGCCACAAGGATGCATAGTGTGTTGAGACAGAAGGGCGCCAACACCAGTCTCAGAAGCATCAACCTCAAGTATAAAAGGTAACGTAGGATCAGGATGTGCCAACACAGGAGCAGAAACCAAGGCAGCCTTGAGACTCTCAAATAGGGATGGGCGAACGGTTCGGCCCTAGCATAAGTTCGGGCCAAACTTTGGTTGTTTGGATGTTCTGCAAACACAAACAATATGCGGTGTTCGGGGCAAATTCGAAAGCCGCTAGAACACCACTAAAGTCTATGGGACACTAACATGAAAAATCCAAAGTGCTAATTTTAAAGGCTTATATGCACGTTATTGTCATAAAAAGTGTTTGGGGACCTGGGTCCTGCCCCAGGGGACATGTATCAACGCAAACATTTTTTTTAAAAACGGCCGTTTTTTTCGGGAGCAGTGATTTTTATCAATGGTTAAAGTGAAACAATAAAAATGAAATATTCCTTTAAATATCGTGCCTGGGGGATGTCTATAGTATGCCTGTAAAGTGGCACATTTTTCCAGAGTTTAGAACAATACCACAGCAAAATTACATTTCTAAGAAAAATTGTGATTTAAAACTGATCGCAGCTGTAATGAATTGTCGGGTCTCAGCAATATAGATAAAACTCATTTAAAAAAAGAACATGGGATCCCCCCCAGTCCATTACCAGGCCCTTTGGGTCTGGTATCAATATTAAGGGAAACCACGTACCAATTTTTTTAAAAGAAATTGCGTGGGGGTCCCCCTAAAATCCATACCAGGCCCTTCAGTTCTGGTATGGATTTTAAGGGGAACCCTGCACCAAAATTAAAAAAAATTGCATAGGGGGCCCCCTCAAAATCCATACCAGACCCTTATCCAAGCACACAACCTGGCAGGCCGCAGGAAAAGAGGAGGGGGATGAGAGAGCGCCCCCCCTCCTGAACCGTACCAGGCCACATGCCCTCAACATGGGGAGGGTGCTTTGGGGTAGTCCCCAAAGCACCTTGTCCCCATTTTGAAGCCGTGGGAAAGTCCCAGTGGCGTCAGGGGGGCGGGTACATCACTGGGTGGCCCCACCCTCAGTTATATAAGTACTGTCATCAGCGAAGAAGCGTCACACAGCGGGAGGTTCCCATAGAGGAGGATCGGTGGCAGATTTTTTTTTTTTCGATCCATCGTGGCGTGAAGAAGAAGATGAATGGACATCGTTGGACATTTTTATTTTTTATTTTTAATAAAGGACTTGTCCCCAAGCTGTGTCTTGTTGTTTTTAACATTTTGACACTTTTTTGTGAAATGGTAGGGGTACATTTGTACCCTGTTACCATTTCACAGAGGGGGGCCGGGATCTGGGGGTCCCCTTGTTAAAGGGGGCTTCCAGATTCCGATAAGCCCCCCACCCTCAGACCCCCACAACCACTGGGCAAGGGTTGTGGGGATGAGGCCCTTGTCCCCATCAACATTGGAGCAATGTGCTTTGGGGGGCTACACCAAAGCACCCTCCCCATGTTAAGGGCATGTGGCCTGGTACGGTTCAGGAGTGTGGCGCTCTCCCACGCCATTTTTTTTTAAATTTTGGTGTGGGGTTCCCCTTATAATCCATACCAGACCTGAAGGGTCAGGTATGGATTTAGAGGGGGACACCTATGCCATTTCTTTTTAATTTGGTGCAGGGTTCCCCTTAATTTCCATATCAGACCCGAAGGGCCTGGTATGGATTTTAGGGGGACCCCCACGCAATTTTTTTTTTAATTTTGGTTCTGGGTTCCCCTCAATATTCATACCAGACCCAAAGGACCTGGTAATGGACTGGGGGGATCCCATGCTCTTTTTTTCAATCAGTTTTATATATATTGCCGAGACCCGACAATTCATTACAGCCGCGATCAGTTTTAAATGACAATTTTTCCTTTAGAAATGTCATTTTTCTGTGGTACTGTTCTAAACACTGGAAAAATGCGACACTTTACAGGCATACTATAGACACCCCCCCAGGCACGATATTTAAAGGAATATTTCATTTTTATTGTTTCACTTTAAGCATTAAAAAAATCACTGCTACCGAAAAATAGGCCGTTTTAAAAAAAAAATTTGCATTGATACATGTCCCCTGGGGCAGGACCCAGGTCCCCAAACACTTTTTATGACAATAACTTGCAAATAAGCCTTTAACCGCTTCAGCCCCGGACCATTTGGCTGGCCTGTGTCCCATTAAATGCAGCCTGTGTCGGAGGATGGGTGTGTGTGTGTGTGAGTAAGTGAGTGCTCCTCCCCCCCTCCACGATCCCGGGCTAATGGACAATCATCCGGCCGACAGCTGAGAGGCTGCACACATGAGAGAGCTCACCTCGCGAGCCACGTGTCTTCAGCTGTCTTAGTGCAGTAAGGATATGCTGGTACTTGAGAAGGAAAGACAACGGATCCCTTGGCTGTTCTACCCACTGGCTGTCCCATCTGCTCAGCTCACTGGCTGTTCCATCTGCTCTACCCACTGGCTGTTCCATCTGCCCTATCCAGCGGCTGTTCCATCTGCTTTACCCACTGGCTGCTCCACCTGCTCTATCCACATCGGTGTCTAGCTGTACAGGAGAGTGATTACATCCCAGAGCTTCTCTAATAACGGATGGATGCTAGCAAGGTAAAGCAAACTTGATAAAAGCTGGGACCTGTATAAGCTGAAAAAGCAGAGTACGGAGGAGAGGGCTTCACTTGTTTTGCTAGCTGGGTTACCTACCTGTGAGCCTCTCCGTATAACAGGACAGCCACACACTGACATTTTCCCTAATAGCAAACGGGTGGACAGCTGAGGTGGGGAGAGAAAAGGAAATTGCCACTGCTGCACTTCATCATCTTACCTCACCCAGACAAACTACACAGTGTAAAAGAAAAGGAAAAAAAAAGAGGTGTAAGAGAGAGAGGTCTCTGGTAGGCTGTATGCCGGTTCACAGCCCTTCCATACAGTAAAGCAAAGACATACTGGCATTCCCCAGAAGACAGACGGGAGGCTAGTTGGAGTGGGAGAGTGAGAGAGGTAGTGAGAAGAGCGGCTACTCTGACGGGCTGCATCCCCTCCCCCACCCCCCCAACTACCTGCTCTGTTCTATTTGAGTGGAGTGTGAAGAGGGAAAAAGGAGAAGGGAAGAGAAAGAAAATTTTTTTTTTTTTTTTTAAATGACAACACGCAGACAAGCAGCTTTGCAACCAACAGCAGGGAGAGGCAGAAAATCGATAGAAGGCATTAAAGCGTACCTATCCCCCCGCATACCTGAGCAAATAGGAAGGTCGGATGCAAAGAAACGAAGCGGAGGTAATATCATGGGCGGTGTAGAAATAACAGAACGAGAGTCCCGGGTAAAGCAGACAAGTACCCAGATGACACAAATGACAAATGACAGTGTCGTAGTAAACGGCAAGAGATCCCCTACAGCAGGGAGAGGGAGGAAGACCCCAGAGCCAAGCCCCCCCGGAAGTGATGGGACCCCCAAGGTAGTTGGGGCTAAGAACAAGGGCCAACATATACTTGATAATGAACATCAACCAGGGGGCATACAAAGCCCACTAGTAGAAAGCCGGGATACTATGACGCAATGGGAAGATAGCAGGTGGTCACTAGAAGAGGTACAGCCCATAGACACAGAGACCATGACTGGAAGAGGAGGAGAAGACCCAAGCCCCGATATGGACCAAAGCACCAGACAGGAACATATAGAAATAACAAGGTGGGACATGGGAGTAAGCGGGGCTCCACATGGACATGAGCATGACCAGGAAAACGTTCAGGATGGCAAGGGGAACCCACAGGAGCAGAATGGACCAAATGTAGAACCAGAAAGGGACATCTGGGAGTTGTTGAAGGCCCTCCCCACCAAAAATGACATCCAGCAATTAATAAAGGCAGTTGAACAATCATGTATGCAAGCTGTGGCAAGTTTAAAAGAGGACGTCAGGGATCTGGGATACAGAGTAGAAGGGGTAGAAAAAGAACAAGAAACCATCACACAGGCAGTGGTTGATGTACAAGAGTCCATGAAAAAATATGAAGAGATATTAAATTCATACAGAGATCAGCTGGATGAGTACGAGAATAAGGACAGGCGACAAAATATACGTATAAAAGGATTAAAGGAGTCAATTACAGCGACAGAATTAGCCCCAGCAGTGCAAAAAATTTTTGGACAGATTCTGGGGGATCAAGCTCCAAGCATTATTGAAATAGACCGGGCTCATCGGGTCCCTTTCCAGAACACAAAAGCTGACACACCCAGAGATGTAATTTGTAAAATTCACAAATACACCGTGAAAGAAAACATAATGAAGACAGCTCGTAACATTTCCACAATTACATTTGAAGGCTCAAACATAGCACTGTATCCAGATATCTCAAAAAGAACTCTTTTTAAACGAGGGTCGGTCCGCCCACTGCTAGAAACCCTACGAAAGGCCGAGATTAAATACCGGTGGGGGTTCCCCTTTAGCCTAACAGCTTCTAGGGACGGGAAAACTGCAACCCTGCGAACAAAGGATGATTTAAATTCATTTATAGAGAAATTAGACCTCCCAAAGGTGGACTTTACGGACTGGAGAATAAACTCTTCAAGGCCCCCCCTGCAACGAACAGAAAAGTGGCAGGAGGTACCGGCAAGGGTTAACAGGGGTGGAGCCCAAAGAAAGACTTAGAGGACTTTTTCTTCCCCCCTTTTTTTTTTTTTTTTTTTCTGGGGAAGAGTTCCACAGGGTGAAGCCCAGGAGGAGGGGGGATTAGAGAGGGGGACTTGAGGGAAAATGAGGACCTTGTGTAGGTCAATAGGTCAACCCCAATTAAAGGGGGGAGTAATCCTGCAGAATGCAGGGAAGGGGGGTAGCATGCGCATGGGAGGTGTTGATATGCGCAGGCTCCCCGCCCGATTTTTAGAAATACCCCTAAAGAGAGGTTTTTTGAATGGGGGAAGAGTATGTAAGGGTTATGTCTATAACATAAATGTGATGTACTTTTTTCTTTTTTGTTATGTTATGCATAAGTATGTGTTTAATGGGGTACTGAATGTTGGGAATGGGGAGGTAACAGGGGGGGTGGGAGTGGCAGAGGGGAAGACAGAGATTAAGGGCAAGGGAGCAGGGGGTTCCTGGGATAAAAGGAAATGACAGCAATACTGAAAATACTTTCATATAATGTGAGGGGGCTGAGCTCACCAAATAAGAGAGGGAGACTGTGGGTGGAGTTGCAACACCTGGGAGCTGATGTGATTCTCTTGCAGGAGACCCACTTTGGAGGCGGCTCAATTCCAGGTCTGCCCCAGAATATACTGAAGCAATGGTATCATGCGGTATCCCCAGTAGCAAGAGCAAGAGGGGTCTCAATTGCATTTAAGAAATCATGCCCCTGGATATTGGAGAACGAACAATGCGACCCAGAAGGTCGGTATTTGTTTGTAAAAGGAGTAATACAGGGGAGGCGATATACCTTTGCTTCGATATATGCACCCAATGAAGGGACTGTTAACTTTTTGCTTAAGATGTTTAAAAAACTGGAAGAATTTAAGGAGGGATGTGTAGTGGTTGGAGGAGACTTCAATATGGTGCTAGATCCAAGCACAGACACATCCACGGGTAGATCCGCTCTATCTTTTGGAGCCATAAAACGAGTTAAACAAATCCTATGTGCACAACATCTTGTGGACAGCTGGCGAGCTCTACATCCAGGGACCAGGGACTTTAGTTACTACTCTAAAACACATGATATGTACTCACGGCTGGACCTTTTTCTGGTGGATCAATACTATCTGGGAAATGTTAACACAAGTACAATCGAACCAATAACTATATCCGACCACGCCCCAATAATTCTGACCCTCAGACCAACTCAAATGGCTCGTGCAGAACGAACATGGCGGCTGAACGAGTCATTGCTAGATAAGGAGGAAACAGTAGAGAATTTAAGCATTAAGATAAAGGAATATTTTGAAATTAATAAAACAGCAGGAGCAAGTGGTGTGGGAAGCCCATAAGGCGGTTGTAAGAGGGGAGCTAATCGCCATTGGTGCACACAAGAAAAAGGAAGGTAAAAGAGAGATAGACGAACTACTAGAGAAAATTAAGGCTCTAGAGATAAAGCATAAGGAAAATCTCAACCAAACAGATGGTAGGTGTTTGGAAAGCTTACGAGTAGAACTTTCACAATGCCTAGAATATAGAGCAAAGAGTAAGATCAGGTTTTTTGCTAACAGAGCATACGAACAAGGAGACAAATGTGGAAAGCTGTTAGCAAAACAACTTAAAAAACAACAGGATTCTAGACACGTGCATAGCTTATTAGTGCAAGGCAAAAAGATACTGGACACAAAAGCTATAGCTAAAGAATTTGGTAAATTTTATGAAGCACTATATAACATCGCTAAAACTGAACCATCTGAGGGAGGGGAAAGTGAGGAACAAAGGAGGAATGAGATAGATGAATACATGGAGAGCGCTGTCATGCCTACAATACCTAAAGAGATATCCGAGGATATGGAGCGTCCAATCACGGTTGAAGAATTGAGCAGAGCGATAGCAGACCTACCCTCCGGGAAAAGTCCAGGGCCAGATGGGCTGACAAACGCATATTATAAGAAATTTCTCCCAGTTCTGGTAAAACCACTTTGCAGTTATTTTAACTCTATTAATGCTGCAAACCCACTCTCTCCAGAAGCATTACTGGCATATATAACGGTATTACCAAAAGAGGGAAAAGATCCCCAGGTGTGTGCTAACTATAGGCCTATCTCTCTGCTCAATTCCGATACAAAACTGCTGGCAAAAATCTTGGCCTCGAGACTTCGGGAATACGTAGGTGATCTGGTACATCCAGATCAAACGGGGTTTATAAAAGGACGGGAAGCCAGGGACAACACCATCCGCGCTCTTGTATTGGATGCAAAATGGTCCGGATAGGGCCCCAGGTATCACTCTGTCGATGGATGCCGAAAAGGCTTTCGACAGAGTGAACTGGGGCTTTATGAGAGCAGTATTGGGTAGGATAGGTCTGGGGGGGGAAATGCTAGGATGGATCATGTCACTATACGGGAAACCAAGAGGAAGAATTAAGGTCAATGGGACAGTATCCGAATGCTTTAACATACAAAACGGTACTAGGCAAGGGTGCCCACTGTCCTCTTTGATATTTGCGATAGTGATGGAACCATTTCTACGCAGAGTTAGAAAGAACGAGGAGATAGTGGGGACATACATAGGACATATGGAACATAAAGTAGCAGCATATGCGGATGATCTGCTATTTTTTCTCTCCGCTCCCCAGACATCTATAGCCGCACTGATGGCGGAGGTACAGAGATTCGGAGGGGTGTCTGGTTTCAAGATTAATTTTGAGAAATCAGTCATACTTCCTAGTAATATATCAGCGGAGATGGAGAGGTCATTGAAAGAGATGTATCCATTTATATGGAATAAGGAGTCACTGACATACTTGGGGGTACAAATTAGCGCAGACTATGAACTATTGTATGAACGTAACTATGGCTCACTACTGAAAGAAATAACAGAAGAACTAAAGCAATGGAAGGGTAAATTACTGACCTGGTTCGGAAGAATCAGTGCCATAAAAATGAGCATATTGCCCAGAATGGTTTATGTACTGCGCACAGTGCCAATCAGGTTGCCAGTGACTCTTTTTAGGCAAGTGCGTAGGCTGTTTGTGTCCTTTGTATGGAATGATAGGAGGCCTAGATTAGCCTATGATATTTTAAAAAGAAGCAGAGGTGAGGGAGGCTTAGGACTCCCGGATATATCTTCCTACTATAAGGCCATGACTCTAGTAAGAATAGTAGACTGGTGCCAGGACTTAAAGAGGAAACCATGGGTACAGGCAGAAATGTCAATGGCAGGGAGAAATCTGGCAGGAGCACCATGGATCCAAGGGTCATTGAGGGGGTTGTCACAATGGACATCACCGATGACCCTGAATTCATTGGAAGTATGGGATAGAGTGAATGGTAAGGGTAGATATGCCCCCCAGACCTCCCCTCTGGCTCCTCTGGAGGGATTTCCTTGGTTCCCCCCGGGGGAGGAGACGGGTAGTCTGGGGGCATGGGGCCAGGATGGGAATACTAGATGTGGCAAGTTTGCTCCCAATGGAACCCTTCTATCACTGACAGAAATGGTCATGAAATTCGGTAAGATACGAATGGCAGAATGGAAACATCATCAAATGAAGAGTTTTCTCAAGAAATTTAAACCATTAAGACCCATGAGCTCACTCACAACATTTGAGAGGCAGTGTGTACAGACTTCAGAATCTGGACATATGCTATCTCGAATGTATAGAATGATTTTAAGGGAACAAGAAAGGACACCCCCATACTTTGTAAAAGAGTGGGAGAGGGAGCTAGGCCAAGTATGGACAGATAAACAAATTAATAGAGCAATATCGTTAACATTCACAACATCTATAAGTTCAAAAGTGCAAGAGATGGCATACAAGTTCTTGGCGAGATGGTATAGGACACCAGTAAAGCTAGCACAAATCTACCCAGCATCTAGCGATAGATGTTGGAGGGGGTGTGGACAGAGGGGAACATTTCTCCACCTTTGGTGGACATGCCCAATAATTAAATCATTTTGGGAATCAGTGGCCCCATGGATTGAGAAACTAACAATGGACTCCGTGGAATTCGGGCCCATACAATATTTGTTCCATGGGAACCCTGGATCTGTCAAAAAGTATAGGGAAAGCATAACCCCACATTTATTAAACGCAGCAAAAAAACTGATCCCGAAGTACTGGAGGCAGGATCGGAGCCCGTCAGTCATGGAGTGGAGAAACGAGGTTAACATAATAAAGGAAGCGGAGAGGTGGGTTCATGTGGTCAAAAACCAAAAAAAGAAATTTGAAACTATATGGGCAAAATGGGAACAATGCGCCAGGGAGATAATGGAAGAGGGAAATAATAATGGATAATGGAAGTAGAAATGGTATAGTCATTAAGAAATAAGATAAGCCCAGAAAGAAAGAGTTAAACAGTAACATGACTTCTCCAATGCCTTTGTTAAATTGTTAAATTGGAATTATAATGATTATAATGATTTAGATTACGATTCAGAAGAAGGGGGATTTCACTGTATAATTAGTCCATTAGGTCTGCACATCGGGGGGAAGAGTAGAGGTAAAATAATATACAGAAAGGGGGGAAGGAAGAAGGCACAATTTATTGTTTATAGTGATTTAAGACACGTATTGAATGAAGGGGAAACTTACTTTATAAATTTAATTCAGCACGTTTGGATATTGGGGGAGGAGTTGAGTAAAGTAATATTAAAGATGAGGGGGGAAGAAGCACAGAAGATTAGGGAGGGGGAGGGGGAGAGGGGGGAGGGGGAAAGGGAAAAACTCTTTTTTTTTTTTCTCTTTTATGCACAAATTATGCAATTATGAATTTCAGGGGGGTGAGGTAGTATACACGATATAAATTAGAATAAGGGGGAAATCACTAATGTTAAATAAATATGAATACACGTTTTGAGAATTTTTTTTTTTTTCTCTCCCTTTTTTTGTGGTATGGTTCGGGGAAGTCACGTATAAGTTATTGTTAATATATTGTTAATCTCATTTGTAGGTTGGGGAAGGGAGTTGAAGTAATATAAGGATGGGGGTGGATGGAGATTTTAGTAAAGAGGAAGATTGTGTGTTTTTTTTTTTTTTTCTCTTTCTCTCTCACATATGCACAAATTATGCAATTATGAATTTCGGGGGGTGAGGTAGTATACACGATATAAATTAGAATAAGGGGGAAATCACTAATGTTAAATAAATATGAATACACGTTTTGAGAATTTTTTTTTTTTTTTTCTCCCTTTTTTTGTGGTATGGTTCGGGGAAGTCACGTATAAGTTATTGTTAATATATTGTTAATCACATTTGTAGGTTGGGGAAGGGAGTTGGAGTAATATAAGGATGGGGGTGGATGGAGATTTTAGTAAAGAGGAAAATTGTGTGTTTTTTTTTTTTTTTTTTACCATGGTTAAATGGGATACATGGGGTAATTAGTGTTTTGTTGTTGGATTTATCGGGTTGAAGTAGGGGTATAGTACGTTGTATGAATGTTAATGTATTATGTATTATATAAATGAATAAAATTTTGATTATTAAAAAAAAAAACAAAAGCCAGAGCACTTTTTGCGATTCGACACTGCGTCGCTTTAACTGACAATTGCGCAGTCGTGCGACGTGGCTCCCAAACAAAATTTACGTCCTTTTTTTCCCACAAATAGAGCTTTCTTTTGGTGGTATTTTATCACCTCTGCGGTTTTTATTTTTTGCGCTATAAACTAAAAAAGTAGCAACAATTAAAAAAAAACGCATAATTTTTTACTTTTTTTGTAAAAAAAAAATCGCAATAAGCGTATATTGATTGGTTTGCGCAAAAGTTATAGCGTCTACAAAATAGGGGATAGTTTTATGACATTTTTATTAATATTTTTTTTTAATTAGTAATGGCAGCGATCAGTGATTTTTATCATGACTGCGACATTATGGCGAACATGTCGGACAATTTTGGCACATTTTTGGGACCATTGGCATTAATACAGCGATCAGCGTGATTAAAAATGCATTGGTTACTGTAAAAATGTCACTGGCAGTGAAGGGGTTAACACTAGGGGGCAGTGAAGGGGTTAATGCGTGTCCTAGTTTGTGTTCTAATTGAAGGGGGGTGGGAACAGTGCAGGGAAGCTAACAGAACGCTGGTCATACTCTGTATGAACAGACGATCTGTCAGTTCTCCCCTCAGAGAACCGGAAACTGTGAGTTTACACACACAGTTCAGGGTTCTCCATGTGCCCCAAGCCCCCTAGAGGCCACATGGCGAAGTGACGTTAAATAATGTCATTTCGCCCAGCCGTGCCATTCTGCCGCAATACAACCGTGGCTGCTGGTCGGCATGTGGTTAAAATGAGCACTTTTGATTATTCATGTTCGTGTCCCATAGACTTTAACGGTGTTTGTGTGTTCTGCCAAATTTTTTGCCTGTTCGGTATGTTCTGGTGCAAACCGAACCGGGGAGATGTTCGGCTCCTCCCTACTCTCAAAGGCCTTAATGGACTACGGAGACCAACTCTGTGGGTTACTGTCCTTTCTGGTCATATCAGTCAGGGGCTTGACCAGAGACAAGAAGTTACGAATAAACTTCCGATAATAGTTGGCAAAGCCCAGGAAACGCTGCAGAGGACATAAACCCATGGGTCGGGGCCACTGTAGGACTGCTGAAAGTTTTTCTGGGTCCATCGAAAAACCAGCAGTGGAAATGACAGGAATTTAACCTGTTCACGATGGAACTCACACTTCTCCAGTTTACAATAGAGATTTTTCTCTCTTAGTTTCTGAAGCACATGACAGACATCTGTGTGGTGGCTCCCCAGGGACTTGGAAAATATGAGGATATCATCAAGATAAACCACCACACATAACTGCAAAAAATCTCTGAGGACATTGTTAATAAATTCCTGGAATGCCGGGGCGTTACAAAGGCCAAAAGGCATTATAAGGTACTCATAAAAGCCTGTTCTGGTTAGCCTGTTCTGGTATTAAACGTAGTATTCCACTGGTCGCCCTCCTTAATTCTCACTAGATTGTATGCCCCTCTCAAATCAAGCTTCATGAAAACCGTTGCTTCCTTGAGGCGGTCTTAAAACTGCATAATCAATGGAATTGGAGAGGCATTCTTAATCGGGAAATGATTGAGACCCCTATAATCAATACAAGGTCTCAGTTCACCACTCTTCTTCTTCACTAAGAAGAAATGAGCACCAGCAGGAGACGAGTATTTACGGATGAAACCACGAGAAAGTGAGTCTGCAACATACTCCTCCATGACCTTATCCTCCAAGACCGACAAAGGGTAAACCCGGCCACGAGGGGGTATGGCTCCAGGTTGAAGGTCAATTGTGCAATCATATGGCTGGTGTGGAGGCAAACTACTGGCTTGACCTTTGTCAAAGACATCACTAAAATCGCGGTACTCCTCTGGTAGGGAGGAGAGTGAAGAGGTGTGCAGAACCTTGGCTACCTTCTGGAAGCCTGTCTGACTGCATTGTGGTGACCAGGAGAGAACCTCAGCACGGAGCCAATCAAAAGAGGGGTTGTGCCTCTGTAACTAAGGATAACCAATAACTAGTTGAAACTTGGGTGAGGAAATAACTTGTATGAATTGTATTATCTCATGGTGAAGAGCCCCTACGACCATGGATAATGGAACCGTCTCATGAGTCACATGGGCAGGCTGTAGAATTCTCCTGTCAAGAGCCTCAATGGCAAATGAAGTGTCACGCAGCTGCAGTGGAATTGAGTGCGTCAATACAAAGGCAGCATCAATGAACAGGCCTGCAGCCCCAGGGTCAATTAAAGCCTGTATCTCGATGGATGAATCAGCCCAAGAAAGGGTAACTGAAACCAGGGGCTTATCCTTCTGGATAACTGGGGATGAAACAACGCCACCTAAGGTCTGTCCTTGACAGGACCTCAAGGTTCGGGCGTTCACTGGATGGGTAGGACAAGACTTCAAAAAGTGACCTGCCTGGCCACAATAAAGGCACAATCTCTCCCTCCTCCTAAAGGTTCTCTCATCTGCAGAGAGACGTGTGAAACCCAAATGCATGGGTTCACCTTCACTGACCAATTCAGTACCAGGAGGCATGGGAGGTGAGGGAGGCACGGGTGGGACTGCAAAGCTTGGAGACAAAAGTACAGGAGGCTTCCACAAGCGCTCCTTAAAAAAGAGTCTTTCTCTGAGTCTGGAGTCAATGAGAATGGCAAACGTGATCAACTTCTCCAGCTCAGTGGGTATATCTTGGGCTGCTATCTCATCCTTAATGGTATCCGAGAGACCATGAGAAAAAGCAGCCACGAGGGCCTCATTGTTCCACGCAACTTCTGCTGCCAGAGTACGGAATTCAATGGCGTAGTCGGCAACAGTTCTCGTACTCTGTTCAATGGGCACTTGGCAGCAGAAGTGGAGCGTGCGGGAACATCAAATACCCTTTTAAATGAAGCCACAAACCCTAGGTAACTCAAGACAACAGGTTTTTGCTTCTCCCATAGAGGGTTAGCCCAGGCCAAGGCTCTCTCATAAAGCAAAGATATCACAAAACCTACTTTGCTTCTGTCCGTGGGAAACGCCTGGGGCAGCATCTCAAAGTATATCTCAACCTTGTTGAGAAACCCTCTGCATTGGACTGGATCGCCCCCAAATCACTGGGGAAGCGGAGTGGAACCAGACATACCTCTTTTATAGGTAACACTCGAGGCGGGTGCCTGCACAGAGACTGGCGCAGCAGCAGGGTCAGAGTGCAACATAGGTTGTACTGGGGCGGCCACAGTGGGAGATTCCAGGTGAGCCATGCGACTCAGGAGCGTTTGTAACACCATGGCGAACTGATCCATGCAGTGATCCAGTTCATTCAATCTGGAAAAAATATTACCAACAAGTGGATTGACTGCATCTTCTGAATTCATGGCCTTCGCCTACTGTCAGAAACCATGAAATAAGACAGAGACAGAAGTACAGTTAAATCACACTTGTTTATTAATAAAAGTAAAAAGAGCAAACGTAGTCAAAACATAGCCAGAGTTCAGTAACCAGAACGGATAGTCAGCCAGGGATCAAAGTGGTGGAACAGCAAGCAAGATCTGGAGCCTGAAGGGATGTCAGCAAAGCCAGTCTTTAAACAGAAACGCAGGAGATGTTTCTTGTGATGTTGACCAAGGTGAAGGCAGAGACCCTCTGGGCTGGACGGCTTAAGTAGGCAGGACTGATGAGCAGGATATGAACAACAGCTGAGTAACTGTGGAGAGAGATAGGAACTGGCAATTAGCCAACAGCTGAGCGGCCAGCTCAGAAAAGGAAGGGCTGAGCCCAGCCCTGACACCTGCCATGGCTGCTTACTCAGATAAGGGCCTGGTATAGATTTTGTGGGGGACCCACATCAATTTTTTTTAATTTTGGTGTGGAGTTCCCCTTTCCCAGATCCGAAGGGCCTGGTATGTATCGGGGGGACCCTACATTGTTTTTTTTCTTTGATTTTTGAATAGCTGTTTTTTTGGAATTCCACACCATAATATTTTTGAATAATTACATACCATTGCATGCATTTGAAGAGTTAAAATATGGAATAAACAAAACTGATGTGCATTCGCTAAATATGCAGCTGAGTAGAATACACATTTTTAGGAGGGGATACCATTGGTGAGATTCAAACCCATGGCTTGAACCTTTGAAGGTAGTAGGGCATACCACTATACTACACAATACAATACAATTACTAATGTTTGATTCTTTTCAATCTATACAATAAAGTTTTGCATTTGAGGCATTAATATGATGGTACCAACCATGCTCATGTGGCATTGGCTATTGGGCATTCGCCTATTTTCAGCATATGCTGCTGATTGAGATGTAAGCTTTGCGTTTTTCACTTTCACAGTATATAGCTGGTTGCTAAGCAAGGGACAGTAAAGCCGGCTGCCACGTCCTTAACAACCGATGAATCCTCAGCTGTCAGCGGGGTTCCCCGCTGACAGGTGAATGTAGAAAAAACAAAAAACTTGCCGGCCAAAAAAAAAAAAAAAGCACAAAAAACACCCAGTGTGAGGTTCCCCCCAAGTCCATACCAGGTCCTTCGGGTCTAGTATGGATTCTATGGGGACCCCCCTGTGACGGAACGTCCCACACTCCGATAGTATACTACTTCCTCCCAGTCTGACACTAGATATCAGATATTCCAACCGCTCACAAAGCACAAAACAAGGCGAGACTTAGCTGCCAATGTGGACTGTTTTTTTAGAACCAAAATTACAAGTCTTTATATACCGTTAGAGGAGGTTCCCCCCTCCTGCTTATATTACTCTAACAATACAACTGTAACCTAATTAACATGAGCTAGTTTACTAAATCATTTACCCAGACTAGGTGACCCAGAGACATGACCTTTGGGTTTAAGACTTTACGTCTCCTAGCTCATTGACTATTCAATACACATTACCATAAACATCAACACAGGGTTAATTAGAACAAACAACAATGAGTTGAATACCCTTAGAAGCTGTGGTAAGCCAGACTAGACTCATTTACATTAAACACATTATAGCAGACATCAGACAGGTGAGTGGAGTTGATGATATTAGCATCTCCTCACAGTATGAGTCCCAACAGTATGAGTCACTATTGCTAATATGGCAAATACAGGGTCCCCAGAGTCTGTGTGTCCTGGGGGACAAGAAGCCAAAGTAACAACACCTCAAGGGTACCCCAAATGCCAGGGCCCATAATCTGTAGGCAAGAGGCTAACATTCAGTCCCCTCCAAAAGCCTCTGTCCCGGGTGGGTCTGTCACATTTCTCCCTCATCAAAAGTTGACTAACAAGGTCCCAGACCTCCACCTGGTCTGGACATGCATTAGTCAGGCAGAGTGAACTCACAAAGTCTGTCCGCATGGTCTCCTTTCTTGGCTGCAAGGAATAGTTGACCTCAGTAGGTGTGGGGCAGAGGTCATAGACTCTCTGTCCGGCTGTCAGCGCTTCAGCTGGGTGGTGTTTACCATTCCATGGATTGGCCTGTTGCTGGGCAGAGGGGCCCACTGTCCCAGTTCCCTGAAGCTGAGAAGAAACTGTAGGTGCTAGGCAGAAGCCAGCGGTGCTCTGCCCTGTTGCCAGCAATTCAGCTGGGAGTAGCTGCTCCACTACATCAGCTTGTTGCCAGAGAGAGGGGCTGACTGCCCCAGGTCCCTGGATCTCCACAGTTGTTGCCAGTGCTGGGCAGAGGTTGGTAGCACTCTGCCCTGTTGCCAGCACTTCTGCTGGGGACTTCACACACTCTGCTCCGGCTAACCGTTTGGACATGAGGCTGGATTCCTCCACTCCCAAACTGTGTAGCTGCCATTGGGGAGGTGAGCCGGCTGCTTCCTGTTCCATTCCCTCATCTGGCTGCTGGGACGACATGTCTGGGGTACTGTCTCCCAGATGTATGGATCTTTGCTGGGGAGGAAAGACCGCTTCCTCCACCCTGGCCAACTGTTGAGGAGGGACGAAGAACACCTCCTCTCCCTTCTCCCCCTGTATCTGCTGCTGGGAAGTGATTGCCACCTTCTCACCCTGAGCCTCCGAAACTGCCACAGGTGTGGGGCAGAGGTCTTGGACCCTCTGTCTGGTGACCAGCACTCCAGCTGGGGAAGTTCCTTGTAACTCCACAGCTACTGCTGTTGGTGCTGGGCAGAGCACAGTGAAGTTTGGCCCTAATACCAGCTCTTCTGCTGGAGGCTTATCAGGTTGTTCTTCCTCAGCAGAAAAGTCTATCAAATCCCCTGTCTCTGCAACTGGTGTCTGGGGATAGAGGTTCACCATCTCCTGTCCATGGAACCCAGAAGATGCTATCGGTGCTGGGCAGAGGTTAGCAGAGCTCTGCCTTGTTGTCAGCACTTCAGCTTTGTGGATGGCAATCTCCAGATTTTCCACTGCTGATTCTCTGGCATGCTGCTGGACAGGCACATTCCTCCATCCAAGATCATCCCATGCAGAAACAGGATCATCAAGTTCAGTCAGCACTTGCTGCATCCGCCATAAGACCTCCGCCTCCATAGCTGTGGGGCAGGTTGGCAAACCACAATATTACTCTGCCACATTGCCGACTCTTCAGCCAGGATTTCAGGGTTGTCAACTGGTATTTCCTGATAGTCCCAGGCAAAGGGAGCCCAGCCCTGGCACTGAGCAACGTCTAGCAGCCGTCTGTAGGCGATCTCCAGCTCCCATTCCTGAACGGCCAGAAACTCTATATCTTCCAGTGCCCAGTGCACTTCCGAGATGTTCAGTAGCCCTTCTCTGAAATCCATGATTTCATCCAACCGCCACTCCAAATCACTCCCAAAGTTAGGGTCCCCTGTCAGCTTCACATACAACAGTTCCAAGCCGCCGTAGCTTAAGCCTTCTATTGGGCTGTCATTCGCTATCCAGGGACATGCTTGGGATACATGCCACCGGAGGGCTCTGTAGCTCTCATCCAGCTTCATCTCTGCCCAGACCAGCCTGCTTAATTCAGCTGTCTGCTCCTTGTCCTGCAATCCATACTGTGACCAGTACCTTTCCTGGATGGAGGGGAGAACTTTTTCCTGGTGTCGCTGCTCACGGGCTAGCGCTTCTTTCCAGAGTTTACAGCGAATAGAATCAAACCATCCCAGCAGGACCTGCTCTGATACTGATCCTCTGTGCTGTATCTGCATCTCTCGCAACCTCCTTCTAAATTCCTCTTCCATGGCGGCTGGTATCTGTACCTCTCCTCTCCTGCTATCTGGACCTTGGATCCAGGTGAAAGTTTGGATGTCCCAGACTGCAGGAAGCGTCCCGCTGCTTGCCACCAATGTGACGGAATGTCCCACACTCCGCTTGAGTGCTTCCATCAGTATACCACTATATCAGTCCCCTTTGAGTCTGTCACCCGGGACAGAGGCTTTTTGCAGAAAGAAATGGCGTGGATTCCCCCCAAAATCCATACCAGGCCCTTTGGGTCTGGTATGGATTTTAAGGGGAACTCCATGCCAAATTAAAAAAAGAATTATTGGCATGGGGACCCCACAAAATCCATACCAAAATCCATACCAGACCTTTATCCGAGGACAGGTGGGGGGGGCGAGCAAGCGCCCCCCTCCTGAACCATACAAGGCCACATGCCCCAACACGGGGAGGGTGTTTTGGGGTCCCCCCCAAAGCACCTTGTCCCCGTGTTAATGGGGACAAGGGCCTCATCCCCAGAACCCTTGCCCGGTGGTTGTGGGGGTCTGAAGGCGGGGACTATAACAAGGGGGCCCCCAAATCCCAGGCCCCCCCCATGTGAATAGGTATCGGGTACATTGTACCCCTACCCATTCACCAAAAAAAGCAGTGAAGTGTGACAAATGACAATAGCCGGCTTTTGACAAATCCTTTATTGTAAAATAGCTCTGAGCCATCTTTTGCCCCGAGCCATGTCTCCCGTGTCATCTTCGCCTGGTGCTGTCTCTCTTGCCACCATCTTCTGTCGCTATCGTCTTCGGTAGCCATCATCTCCTGATGCCGTCTTTCCCACTGACGCCTACTTCTCCCGCTGCTGTGTTCTTCCTCGCCACCATGTTCTTCCTCACCGCCGTGTTCCTCCATTGTGTTATAACCTGTTGTCTGGCGTCACTTACACAGCCATGGGGTGTGACCATCCGATGATGTCACACGGAGAGCCTGCCCCTTTATAAAAAAAAGGGGCAGCTCTCTGTGTGATGTCATCAGATGGTCATGCCCCATGGCTGTGTAAGTGATGCCAGACATCGGGTGACAACATAACGGAGGAACACGGCGACGAGGAAGAACACAGCAGCGGGAGAAGTAGGTGGCGGCAGGAAAGACAGTGGCAGGAGACGATGGTGGCGGGAGAGACAGCGGCAGGAGACGATGGTGACAGAAGATGGCAGCAAGAGAGACAGCGCCAGGAGAAGATGATGGCGGGAGACACGGCTCCGGGGAGAAGATGGCTCAGAGCTATTTTACAATAAAGGAATAGTCAAAAACCAGCTATTGTCTTTTTGTCACATTTCACTGCTTTTTTTGGTGAATGGGTAGGGGTACAATGTTCTCAATACCAATTCACATAGCAGGGGCTGAATCTGGGGGCCCCTTGTTAAAGGGGACTTCCAGATTCTGATAAGTCCCCCGCAGACACCTCAACCACCAGGCAAGGATTGTGGGGATGAGGCCCTTGTCCCCATCAACATGAGGGCAAGGTGCTCTAGAGTGCCCCAAAGCACCCACCCTCCCCATGTTGAGGGCATGTGGCCTGGTATGGTTCAGGAGGGGGGCACTCGCTAGTCCCCCCTCCCTTTCCTGACCTGCCGGGCTGCTTGCTCGGATAAGGGTCTGGTATGGATTTTGGGGGGACCCCATGTCATTTTTTTAAAATTTTGGTGTGGGGGTCCCCTCCGGGTCCATACTAGACCCGAAGGGCCTGGTATAGACCTGGGGGGAACCCCACGCCATGTTTTAATACATTTTGGCATGGGGGGTCATCTCCAAATCCATACTAGACCCGAGGGGCCTGGTATAGACCTGGGGGGAACCCCAAACCCATTTTTTTTTGCCGGCATTTATTTTTTTTACTTTCAGTGGGGTAGCCCGCTGACAGCTGATGACTCATTGGTTGTTAAGGACATGGCGGCTAGCTTCCCGGACCCTGTTTAGCAACCAGCTATATACAGTATTAAAATAAGAAACGCAAAACACATCAAAAATTGCATCACAAACGCAACAGTTGCGTTTCTGGTGCAGTTCCATTGAAATCTATTACCTGCAAATCGCAGGAAAGTCCCCATCCATTTCCAAAAATGCACCGGCCGCAAAACGCATAGATGTGAACTAGTACCATAGGAACTAGGAATGGGTGTAACCTGTTTACACCTAAAGCAACGACATCAGCATACCTCTATCCCTAAATATCATACGAAAACAAGGAAAAGTGGGGTTGGGACTTTACATGAGGCATGTTGATATGTGTAATGATATATAGAGTAAACATAAATAAATTGAATGTCACAATCCCCTAGGAGTAATTCATATTAATAATAACCATGATAAACTGATAGCGGTAAAGCATTTATGATACGGAACGTAGTCATAAAAGATCAATATACATAATAATAATACTGCATTTACTAGCGAATAATAAATTGATGAACATGATTTGTGACAGACAAGGTAAATAATGATAGACAATCAGATACATACAAGTAATCAATACATGATTAACATGATATAAAATATATATATATATATATATATATATATATATATATAATTTCACCTTATATTTGCACACAGATTTGGGCTGATGTCAACTATGCACACATTTCACTCCATGGCATTGTGTGGTGGCTGTAAGACCAACTCCCGGGCCATTGTTCCCCATGGGCCCTGTCTTGAGTATCTCCCGCCCCAACCCCCGTTGAGACCACCCATGCCGGGCCACTATTCTATCCCACTCCCTTAATATATGGGCTGGCCTTAATATATGGGCTGCTTTGTAAGTAACACTGAAAGTGTTTTTTTCTGTTCCTTTTTTCCTTCCGGCTTTCCCCTATAAAGGGGGAATAGTGGATCCCTACAGACATTTCAATAATTTATCTATTCATTTTCTAGCCCATTCATGCATCCAACTCCTGATGATTGGCAACAGGCCATGAAACGCGTCGAGTGTTCATCCATGGGTGCCAAGTAAAAGCTTGTTCTGTTTATTGCATTATATTACAGATTTTATTAACTTCAAATATCATGTTAATCATGTATTGATTACTTGTATGTATCTAATTGTCTATAATTATTTACCTTGTCTGTCACAAATCATGTTGATCAATTTATTATTCGCTATTAAATGCATTATTATTATTATGTATATTGATCTTTTATGACTACGTTCCATATCATAAATGCTTTACGGCTATTGGTTTTATCATGGTTATTATTATTATGAATTACCCCTAGGGGATTGTGACATTCAATTTATTTATGTTTACTCTATATATCATTACACACATCAACATGCCTCATGTAAAGTCCCAACCCCACTTTTCCTTGTTTTCATATAGTACCACAGGAAACCATGTCAAATGGACTGTAATGCGTTTCTGCAAACTGCAAAATACACTTTAAAATGCATAGGTTTGAACCTAGGGTCAGGGCCGGTTCACACTGGAGCGATGTTGGAACCCTGCGAATCCAGTGCGGGTTCCCGCATCACATACAACTCACTGGCAGTTCACACTGCCATATGTGAACTGCTGGGAGTGTCAGTAGAAAGCTAATGACACCCCCAAATCAGCTTGCATATCGCAGAGCGAACTGCAAATTCAGACAGGTTCACACCCATGCTATCTGATTCTGCTGCGGACCAAAAAAAAGGCCCTGTGCAAGTTTGGTCCGAATGCAATGCAAACTCAGCCATACAATCTGTATGGCTGAGTTTGCATCACACAGACATCGCATGTGATTTGCAGTGTGGGGTAAATCACATCCGATGTCGGACAGCACAGCAGTGTGAACCGGCCCTAAGGCCCCTTTCACAATTGTGTGACTTGTCCTGCGACTCCTGCATCCGTAGACCTCAAGATTACACAGGCATTGCTGAAAATCGCACCAAATTTGCGGCAAAAAGCGCTGCAAAATTTGCAGGACTTTCAGGTCACACAAGTGTGAAAGGGGCCTTACGGACCTCAAGTTGCATGTAAATTCGGCCAAGTGTGAAAGGAACCTACTGAGATTTATTGATAACATCTTTGAATTAGGCCCCATTTGCACTTGTGCGACCAATGCCTGTGTAATCTTGCGGTATATGGACCTCAAGTTGCATCAAAGTCTAACCAAAGTAGTGCAGGGACGAATCTGACCCACTTTCAGGGTGCACAAGTGAGAATAGGGCCTAATTTAAAAGTTTTATCCATGAATCTCATTCACACTGCTGCGACCTGAAAGTCACACTATTTTGCTGCCACTTTGCTGCTGCAACTTGGCCCCAAGTCAGAACGTGAAACCACACTCTTTTGATTGCAGCTGCGAATATTTGATCGCAACCACGATTAGAATTTTTTATTTTCGTTTATTTGCAGATATGCAAATCTGTATTTCTACATATAACAATATTTGAAGGCAAACTTAAGGAAATTTGAGAAGAAATAGTGTCCCTGCCATTGCAGCAGGTGAAATACAAAGACAAAGGCCCAGTGTGAGCTCTGGTTCACACAGACAGCGGGAATTAAATTGTGCGAGTTTTGTTGAACTCGCACAATTTCAATGTCAGTCCCGACTGCGGGGGGGGAATTTCAGATACATCTGTGCAGGTTTCTGCACAGATGTCAATAAAAAATCTCACCCGAAGTCGCCAAAAGTTTTGGAAATTGCGGCACTGCACCGATTAGGAAGGTACAATTTGGCATGCGATTTGACATGTAAGTCAAATTAACACCACAACCATCCTTTCTCCCTCACTGTTACATGTTATTTACACAGACCTCTTCAGTTATTAAGTGTTTCCCCCCACAGTGGCATAACTGATATCAGCTTCTTGTTTTCATATGCCGCCCGGAACCTTTCCAGTTACTTAGGTTCCAATCCTGTTATGCAAAGTCCCAGCAACAAACAGGACAGTTTATATAAGTTTTACCTGTATCAATCTAACCTGACTTATTGTTTACACAGCTGCTCTAGCAATACAGCATAGTACCACGATCTTCAACTCCACCGGACCCAAGCCTCTGACGCCGTCCACCCAACCCACTTTGGGACTCTAAGCATCTAACCATAAGTGTTTACCTTTATCTCCACATCCTACTACACACCTGGAAACCAGTCATGCCCCCATCACAGTCTTATCTCTCAACGCTAAGGGTTTGAACCACCCAGCTAAACGCCACTCCCTCTGGCACACAGCAGAGAAACTCAAAAGTGACATTCCTTGTGTCCAAGAGACACACTACCCTCCTCAACAGCTCTCTGCTCTAACACCAAGTATCCCCACATCTACCATGCCACCTTCCACTCCAAAAAGAGGGGTGTGCTAATTGCCATAAAGAAAGAAGTGGACTTCCACCTACTCCAGGTCATAATTGACCCAAATTGACCCTTACATTATTTTGATCTGCACAATTAACAATCTTACCTACACAATGCTAAGTGTGCCCCCAACACGCAACAGATAAGCTTCCTCAAGAAAGTACTATGCAAAATTCAAGAGCTTCGCAAAGGCCATCTACTGATCTACGGGGACTTTAATCTAGTTGCGGATACCACATCGGCAGCAAAACAAAGAGAATCCTCCTTGAAACAGCTCATCACAACACAGGACCTCTATGATGTGTGGAGATGTCACCATAGTTCTGAAAAGGACTTCACTTACTTCTCGCCACATCATAAGTCATATTCGAGAATAGACATGTTCCTCACTGACAAGTGGTTGTTGCAAAAAATTAGCTCATCTTTAATCCACACCATGACGTGGTCTGACCACGCCCCATCACAATCTCTATTAACGGCACTGGGCACCAGAGGAACACATTCCTCTGGAGGGCCAACAATTATGTACTACAACACCCAAAATACTCCCTAGAAATTAGAGAACTTCTAACTAAGCTAACGAAGCCTAAGCTCTGTATGCAAAAAGAAGAGGACACAGCGTATTGATGATATTACCTCACAAATAGCCAGCATTGAAACCCAACACAAAACTGACCCAAACCCGACACAGACGTCACAACTATTGACATTGAGACAGGAATTAAGATCACTTCTCCTACATTCCTTTGAGCATGTCCAACACAAACTTAAGGCCACCTCCTACTCCACATCTAACAAAGCGGGGTAAAAAATAGCACAACACCATAAAGGACAAAGGACCAAAGACAAAATAAACCACTTAATCCACCCACACACCAAAACACGCCTGACCAATCTGCAAGATATAGCGAACGCATTTAGTGACTACTACAGTGACTTATATAACATCCACAAAGACCCTTCCACATTCCACCCCACAGATGAGGATATCCAAGCGTTCTTACAACACATTACTCTCCTTACTCTGATGGGAACACAACTACAACAACTAAATGAACCCTTCACTGACCTAGAAATTCTCGCCACAATAAATTCCCTACCCTCGGGGAAAGCACCAGGTACCGACGGACTAACGGGGGAATACTATAAAAATTTTGCCACTCAACTGTCCCCACACTTAACTCACCTTTTCAACACCGCTGCCTCCTCTTCTAGTTTCGCTAGAGAATCCTTAAAATGCTATAATTATAATTGTCCCGAAACAAAGCAAGGACTGAACCTCTCCCCAAAATTTTCGCCCCATATCCCTGCTGAACTTGGATGTAAAAATCTATGCCAAGACCATTGCCAGACGCCTACTAGACATCATGCCAGACCTCATCCACATGGACCAATTGGGGTTTACCAAAGGGAGACAAGTGCCTGACGCTACCAGACATATGATTAATTTAATCCACCATGCAGAATCCAGTGAAACGCCTTCTCTGCTGCTCTCTTTGGACGCAGAGAAGGCTTTCTACAGGGTGCATTGTAACTATCTACAAAAGGTCCTCCAAAAATTTGGCTTCAAGGACCACATCTACGGGGCCATTATGGCACTCTACTCTACACCATCAGCACAAGTTTACTCCGCAGACATGCTATCCCAATCATTCAACATCACGAATGGTACCCGCCAAGGGTGCCCTCTTTCAACAATCATCTTCAACCTACAGATGGAACCCTTGGCGGAACATATGTGCTCGAACCCCCTCTAAGTTTGGGCCTTAAAATAGGCAGAACTACACACAAAATCAGCCTCTTTGCAGACGACGTGATCCTGATCCTCACAAACCCAACCTCCTCTCTAGCAGAAGTCCAAAAGTCACTGGACTGGTTTAGTAAAGTATCATACTATCGACTGAACACGTCCAAATTACACATACTAGACCTTAAACTTGACGCCACCACCAGAAACCTACTGCAGATTCAATACCTATTTGCATGGTCTGACCACAATGTATCTTATCTTGGGGTTCAACTTACCAGATCGGTCAAACAACTTTTCTCAGCTAACTTTAAACCTCTTCTTACCAAATTACACACTGACATCCAAAATATAACACAACATGAACTATCCTGGTCTGATAGACTTGCAGCATTTAAAATGCTTTATTTCCTGCAAATTCTCTACTTATTCAGAACACTACCCACCCCCATCCCTAGGCACTTCTTCAAATCCCTACAAACCTTACTCAACAGATGCATTTGGAAAGGAGCCAAGCCTCGGTGGGCACACGCGACACTTAGGCAACACAAATCGGCAGGGGGAGCAGGGACCATTGAATTTGAGGATTACCACTTGGCCTTTGTACTGGACCAATTGACTGACTGGTTCCTCTCTGAGCCACGTAAACTGTAGAGCAAAATTGAAAGCTCATTGTTACTATGCCCAAACCTTATGTAGTGGCTGATGAGCATCCCCCTAAGTCGTCAAATACAGGCGACATTACCCCCCCATGAAATCAGCAGCACATGCATGGAAAACACTAGCCCAATCCAACCATAGCTCACCCACTACCCCCCCATACCTATCCCAATCGAAACACTCCACCACCTCTCACCAGATTTATCTTTGTCCAATTGTTCATGTCAGGATTAAATCCATTAAAGACCTACTTCAAGGCTCTCGTCCGAAACCCTTCCCCCTCCCACAATGCGAATTTATGCTTCCACCCACGGAACTATTCACTTACATTAGGGTCAAACACTGTCTGGAATCACTACGCCTTCCTCTATACTCAATACGCCCAAAAGCATGGGACCTTCTCTCTGGATCATCCCCCAAGCCTAAAGGGATATCACTATTCTACAACCTACTACACCAAAAACTCAGATTTTCCAAAACACCCCCCCACATACACTGGGAAAAAGATCTAGGCCAAACTTACACTGAACAACAATGGCAATGGCACTACAATCCATATACAAAGCAACTAAATGCTCAGCTTTATGGGAACTCACTCAAAAATTGTCACTCAGATGGTATCTAACTCCCTCAAAACTGGCGTCATTCAGCCCAGACACAACCGAAAAATGTTGGAGATGCTGCTTAACCAAAGGCGACATGTTACACATTTTTTGGCAGTGTAGAAGTATTGGGAAATTATTTTCCAAGCCATATCAGACATTGCCAATATACATGTTCCTCTCTTACCTGACCTCGCGATCTTGAACCTCAATATAGAATCTATATCGCAGCCCTTCAGACATGTTACCACTCATATCCTACTAGCTGCAAAACTGAGTATAACAAGGTTGTGGAAAACAGAAAAAGCCCCTTCCATTGAACACACACTTGAACTGGTAAACCTACACTACAGTTATGAACTAGTGATGGCCTCCAGTGGAGGCACTCTCAGTAAAATGTTGAAGGTGTGGTTACCATGGAAAAAGTGGTCTGGAGCTCTGAACTTCTTATAATAGTGAAATCGTTAAGTTTGTCTTGATACAGCGATAATTTCGGTTTAAACAACCTGGAGATTTTGTATATATGGTCCAACAGTAACACCTGATTTGGATCTTCCCCAAGCAACAAAAGAGGTCCCATTAGGGGTTCTTAGAGGAGCAGCAACCACACCTTCTGAGGGACCCTATATCTCTATCTCACTCACCTCCTCTCTTTTAGAATACGGGTCATACATGAGGAAATTTCTGTTTGTTTTCACTATAGTCAACGTAATAGATTTTTATCGGTATTTACCAAATGTACCTCAACGTACAATGTATACATTGTTTACTTCTGTTTTACCACAAAACAATAAAAATTATTGAAACACAAATTACATGCCAAATCACACCAATGTGAACCAGGGCTGACACATACAACACTGACTATCCACCAGCTGAATTATCTGCAATTCTCCACAGCTGTTATATATAAAGACTCCACCTAAACACCTTTATCATTTACTCGCAGGTGTGCTGAAGAGATTTGTTTTTTTGGCGCACAATTATATCTTATAATTTCTATGAGAATAAGAAAGATAATGCACTTCCCCAAAACCACCACCCCCAAAAAGAATTAAAAAGAAAGAAAAGAGAACAAAACAACAAACAAGCTCAATAATGTACTTTTATTTTGCCAGCAGAACATGTACATTCATTTACTAGCATAAAAAAATATTCTACAGGATATATGGCACTACATTTAGCAAAACAGTTAGCAATTGGGTTTAAGGGCTCTGCTCACAATCTAAAATTTGTCTAAACCTTAGAGTGGACACAGCTTTACTTTCCGCATATAACAGGCAACACATTTCATAGTACAACTACTCATCCACATCTCCTCATCACATTTTTATCTGCAAGATTATAGAAACATACTTAACAGTCATTATTCTTACAAAGCATTGCAACATAATATTAAAAAGGCACATACTCAAACTATAACACCCACCACCACCCCACATTCCACACACATAAATCAGAGAGTATGTTCTGCTGGAAGCTGCATTTCTGTGTACATAATTAAGCAATGAGATCAAAGAGTAGAAGGTCAGCAGATGCTCCCAAACCATGAATGCATAATCAGACAGGAACAATACACACACAGCATGGCCACTTATACCCACTTTTGATTGGCAAAATGCACAAGAATTTCAGCAAACAAACAGCCCTAGTGGGGCATTTGTCATTAAGCACAATATCATTCCTTCTCCCCCACAAATCACAGAAACAACCTGTCTGTCTTTCAGGCCAAACTAACCCCCCTTACTGCAGTCCTTTATATAAGCTAGGTTGTATTGTTAGCACACTGACACAAGCCCAATAGAAGTACACGCACACCAGTATCTTTCAATCTGTCTCTTCATGTGTGTCTAAAGTGATTGCACCTGATGAGCAGGAACACATAATACTATTTGCAACTGTGTTAGCCCTTGGCTATGCGCATCAATTTTCCAACTACAGGCCAAAGATTAAAGTCCACTTGCATGCACATAAACAAAGCAACATTTTTCTAAGCATATGTACCTGTGCAGTGTAAACCCTACAATTTTAAATGTTCAAGTCCCTGGGCATGATTAGCGCTAACAAATATTAACAGCAGACAGTCCCTGGCTGCAATGAGCTTCCAATCTAAAGTCCAAAACTAACTGTCTTACATTAGAGACTATTTCGAGAGGAGACAAATAAAATGCCAGCATGTCTTTGGATTGTGGTGAGAAACCCACACAGGGAGAACACAAACTTCAACACAAGCATTAACATGTTTGGGAATTAAACCAGAAACCCCAGTGCTGCTAGATGGAATTGCTACCCACTTAGCCAGTGGGCAGCCTCACACATGTAATCTGCATCTCTGTGGTATGAATCAGCCCTAAGTCCATAGCCATGCTCAGTGTCACAAACAATATACAATATATTGTCCTAAGTATTGGGACACCTGCCTTTATACACACATGAATTGTAATGGCATCCCAGTGTGAAGCCCCATACAAATCAATATTGAACCCTACAGACTAAAGCCCCATACACACTATCAGATTTTCTGCTGATTTTTGTCTTCAGATTTACCAAAACCATGTAGTGCAAGGGCCTGCCTGATTGCATACAAATTGAAACTCCTAAGGTTTGACCTCATATTATATGGTTTTGGTAAATCTGAAGGAAAAAAATCAGCAGAAAATCTGATAGTGTGTATGGGGCTTTAGTCTGTAGGGTTCAATATTGATTTGGTCCACCCTTTGCAACTAGAACAGCTTCAACTCTTCTGGAAAGGCTGTCCACAAGGTTTAGGAGTGTGTCTATGGGAATGTTTGACCATTCTTCTAGAGGTGCATTTGTGAAGTCAGGCACTGATGTTGGACGAGAAGGCCTGGCTTACAGTCTCTGCTCTAATTCATCCCTAAGGTGATCTGTTGTGTTAAGGGCAGGACTCTGTGCAGGCCAGTGAAGTTCCTCCACCCCAAACTTACTCCATGTCTTTATGGACCATTTGGTGAAGGGGGGATTATGATGTGGGGTTGTTTTTCAGGGGTTGTTCTTGGCCTCTTAGTTCCAGTGAAGGGACCCCTTAAGGTGTCAGCATACCAAGACATTGTGGACAATTTCATACTCTCAACTTTGTGGGAACAGTTTGGGGATGACCCCTTCCCATTCCAACATGACTACGCACCAGTGCACAAAGCAAAGTACATAAAGACATGGATGAGAGAGCTTCCCAGAAGCTGTTATAACTGCAAAGGGTGGGTCAAATCAAAATTTAACCCTACGGACTAATGGGCTGCCATTAAAGTTCATGTGTGTGTAAAGGCAGACATCCCAAAACTTTTAGCTAGATAGTGTATCTGGCAAGATTTACAATGGTGGTGGAACCCTACTACACATAAATACTACATTTAGACATAATTTATCATTTTAGGACCTGAGTGAGGAGTTATGTTTAAACAGGGAGATAAGACAACTTCTCTACATGAAGCAGCATGTTTGGGATTCGAACCCAGACCCTCAGGAATGCTAAGCAAAAGTTTTACCTTTAAGCCACGGAGCTGCCACATATGGAAACCTCCTAAACATAAATACACATATACTGCCTTTTTTTGGACATATAGGTGGTGGAATTACATTACTCAAGATTTATTCTTCTTGATTTATTCTGTGATATTTGGTGGTTCTTGGTGGGTGAGTGTAGAATAGTGATGTTACCCTCTGATTTTTGGGAATTACATTTGGATTACTGATGTTGGTACACTATACATTTTTGGGCTCAAATTATGATTATTTGAAAATAATAAAAAACACACAAACTTGTGACTCATTTTAAATTTGCATCAGCAATGGTATTGTTTGTGGTTTGTAAAGACACCTGTGTGAGTTTGGATAAAGATTTTTATGGAAGGGAGAGTAACAAGTGAAAGTGACAGAGAAAAATATATATTTTACCAAAACATCAAGACATTCTAGCCCAGTGCTAATTTTGATATTTACTATAGCGCCCTGTAAAAAAGCCATGGGAGTTCAAATAAGAGTAGTTTGCATGTCTGAGCATGCTCAGTTGTGCTGGCACCTAGTTGTACAGAGACGGGGAATTTATCTCTTTAGTCTTTTAAAGATATTTCAGTGTAGAAATCTTTTTTTCACACAGTTTAAAAAGAAGATTATCTTTAAACAATGTACCGCATATTTCAGTACCATTTAGGCAATCATATCATGCTCTAAACATTATTTCCATGTGCACCACTCCAGGTTTTAGCAGAGTAAGGGTTTGGGCGCTATTTGTTTTTTTTTTTAGGGAGCTATAGTAAATTAGATTTTGTGAGTATTTTTTCACAAGCGCTATAGTGAATACAGTTTTAGTGCTAATTAGCGGTAATAGCTGCAGCGCTATAGTAAATGACCCCCATTGTGTTCTCCCGGCAAGGGGGGGGGGAGCCATCCCTGCCGGAAGAACTTACAGTGATTATTGCTAATGGCTATAACAGCTGCTAGCAATAATCACATGTGAAATCCAGCAGGCTGGTTGTACCCAAGTTAATTGATCGATCAACTCGGGTACATTCAGCCTGCCCACGCGTGGTTCGAATCTCGGCTGGTTCCTGCTGAACCAGTCGAGATTCGAACTGTCTATGGCCTAAGTTTAAGAGTAAGGTGTTGATTTACTAAAAGGCTAATAGGCTTTTCACTTTTGACTGTGTGAAAGTTACAGAGTCTACAAACTATGGAATATACTGTATCTAATTTCTTGAGGCCCTAAACACTTCCAAAATGACTCTTTTTTAGGAGAGTAAACATTCCATTGTATTTATTAGGAGTGAGCTATTTTGAAGTTAAAAATTTGTATTACAAATTTTGTGAATTGAAGAAAGTAAATAAAATTTGATTTTTTTACAAAGTTGTCATTTTATCAAGTTATTAATTACACACAGAATTAACATACAAACAATTACACCCCAAATTCTTTTTCTTCTCCAAAGTAGAGGGATGACGATTGTGTAAGAAATTTTGGTGGTCTAGATGCATAGAGGGGCCCAAACATTCAAAGAGCACTTTTAGTCTTTCAAAGGAAACTACACGTCTGATTACCTATCACATTTTTTGAGGCTCTGAAGTGAACATGGACAGGGGAAACACCTGCAAAATTACCACATTTTGCAATGCTGACCCTCCAATGTATTTGCTAAGAGGCATTATACATTTTTGGAAATTCAAATTTTTTGCCAAAAGTTTGAAAATGTTTTTTTTTTACACAAAGTTGTCAATTATTAGGATATTTCTAGCATGAGTGTACTTTGTATTACATTAGAAAACATATTCTACAGCTCCTTCCATGTATGGGGATACCACATGTGTGGGACTTTTTTGTAGCCTAGCAGTTTAGAGGAGCCCAAAATTCAAGGAGCACCTTCATGGTTGCCAAGGGGAGTAAATTATGCATCTAATTTCATATTGTTGGAAGTCCTGAAGCACCAGGACAGTAGAAATACCCACAAAATTACCATTCTGATGTGGGGTTGTTTTTCAGTGGTTGGGCTTGGCCTCTTATTTCCAGTGAAGGGAACTCTTAAGCCATCAGCATACCAAGACATTTTGGACAATTTTATGCTCCCAAGTTTGTGGGAACAATTTGGGGATGGCCCCTTCCTGTTCCGACATGACTGCGCACCGGTGCACAAAGAAAGGCCCATAAAGACATGGCTGAGGAAGTTTGGGGTAGAGGAACTTGACTGGCCTGCACAGAGTCCTGACCTCAACACAACAGATCACCTTGGGGATGAATTAGTGCGGACACTGTAAGCCAGGCCTTCTCATCCAACATCAGGGCCTGACCTCACAAATGCACTTTTGGAAGAATAGTCAAACATATCCATAGACACACTCCTAAACCTTGTGGACAGCCTTCCCAGAGGAGTTGAAGCTGTTATAGCTGCAAAGGGTGGGCCAAATCAATCTTGAACCCTATGGACTAAGACTGGGATGCCATTTCAGTTCATGTGCGTATAAAGGCATGTGTCCCAATACTTAGGACAATATATTGCTTGTGACACTGAGCATGGCTATGGACTTAGGGCTGATTCACACCACAGAGATGCAGACTACATGCATGAGGCTATCTACTGGCTAAGTGGGTAGCAATTCCGTCTAGCAGCACTGGGGTTGCTGGTTCAGTTCCCCAACATGCTAATGCTTGTGTGAAGTTAATATGTTTTCCCTGTGTGGGTTTCTCACCACAATCCAAAGACATGCTGGCATCTTATTTGTTTCCTGTGAAAATAGTCTCTAATGTACGAAAGTTAGTTTTGGACTTTAGATCGGAAGATCATTGCAGCCACGGACTGATGTTAATGTTTGTCGGCACTAATCATGCCCAGGGACTTGGACATTTACAATTGTAGAGTTTAAACTGCACAGGTACATATGCTTATAAAACTGTTGCTTTGTTTATGTGCATGCAAATGGACTTCGATTTTTGGCCTGTAGTTGGAGATTTGATGCACATAGCCAAGGGTTAACACAGTTGCAAATAGTATTATGTGTTCCTGCTCATCAGGTGCAATCACTTTAGACATACAGTACATGAAGAGACAGATTGAAAGATACTGGTGGGCATGTGTCAGTGTGCTAAAAATACAACCTATCTTATTTAACCCCTTGCCGCCGAGCGTACGCAGATGTGCGTACTCGGCTTTCGGGGGTCATACTGGGATGATGCCCACAGCTGCAGGCATCATCTGGGTACCGTTTTTTAGAGCCAGCGATCAGGCATTCCAGGGATGACAACCGATGTGGCTAAAAGCCGCTCGGCTGTTATACCGGAGGAGCGGGAGGGGGCGTCCCCCCTCCCGCCGCCTCCCGCCGCTCTAACCGGGCCTCCTGTCCCACCGGGATACCCGATCTACAATCCCATGCCTCCGGTGGCTAGGGACAGGCTGGAATGAAGCTGTAAAATGCTTTGTTCCAGTCTCCTGATTGTAAACACAGAAGCGACATCATGACGTCACCTCCTGTTTACTCGGCTGCCAATGGCGCCGGTTTAAAAAAAATATACAGTTTTCAGAATCACCGAAAATGGTGATCTGAATACTTTGAAGTGCAAAGGAGGGATCGGGGGTCTTTTAGACTTGAGGTCTATATACCGCAAGATTACACAGGCATTGGTTGCACAAGTGAAATGGGGCCTAATTCAAAGGTGTTATCAATGAATCTCATTAGGTTCCTTTCACACTTGGCTGACTTTTCATGCAATTTGAGGTCCATAAGGCACCTTTCACACTTGTGCGACCTGAAAGTCCTGTGATCTTGCAGCATTTTTTGCCTCAAATTTAATGCGATTTTAGGCAATGCCAGTGTAATCTTGAGGTCTATGGATGCAGGAGTTGCATGACAAGTCACACAAGTGTCAAAGGGGCCTTAGGGCCACTATTAAAAAAAAGGTGACGGGCTCTCCGTGTGACATCAATGGATGGTCATGCCCCATGGCTGTGTAAGAGACGCCAGACAGCAGGTGACAACTAGGGGTGCAACGGATCAAAAAACTCACGGTTCGGATCGTTCCTCGGATCAGGAGTCACGGTTCGGATCATTTTCGGATCAACAACAAAAAAAAAAAAAAACACAAGACAAATAAACATAAGTTTTGTCTTTTTGTTTATTAACACTTTTAAATTACTTGAAAATATATAAAATCAAGTTAAAGTACACAAGGCATAATATCTTCTTTTTAACATAATGAAAAACAACTTAAAGTGCAACATAAAAACGCATATCTCCTTCCTTTAAACATGGACCGATGGGCAATGAGCCAAAAACAACTTAAAGTGCAACATAAGGCATATCTCTTTCCTTTAAACATGGACCGATGGGCAAAAAAGCCAAAAACAACTTAAAGTGCAACATAAGGCATATCTCCTTCCTTTAAACATGGACCGATGGGCAATAAGCCAAAAACAACTTAAAGTGCAACATAAGGCATATCTCCTTCCTTTAAACATGGTAGTGAAAGCCTAGTATGTCCACATCAAAGAAGAATAAAAGAAAGAAAGCAAAGCATTTCAGAGCTTATAATTTCAAATTCTTTTTCAAAAAGACAAGGATGTCTACATTATCTGGAGAGAGTGTGGACCTCGTTGCATGTCCCCTGCTGTTGAGAACACTCTCTCGGAAGGAACTGAAGAGCCTGGCACAGCGAGATAGCATCTTGCCATCGTGGCAATATGAGGGTATTTACACTCATTGCTTTTCCACCATGTCAGCAGATCACCATCCACTGTAATGCCGCTTGCTGCCAGGTAGGATGCCACCTCCTCTTTGATGATGTCAGCAGGAGTCTTGTTGTCTTTGCTGGCAAAGGTCTCTCCAAAAAGCTCTGCCATCGCCGACTTCTTTTGTGGAGGAGAAGAGGAGTCCAAGTTTGCTCCTGTTGGCTCTGCAACTTGACCCTGCAGAAAAAAAATTGTTGATTAATTAAACCAATTATTTATTTTCATGTTTCATAGACATGAAAAATGTGGAAATATTATTATGAAACATGAAAATAATAACATTTAATAAAAGCCATTATTACGAAAATAAAAAATGTATTTAGATTTAAATTTATCATTTTTAAATAATATTCTTTTTGTTTACCTCATCACAGTCTTCAGTGCCCAGACTGCTCACAATCTCACTGGTGAGGTCACTGTATGTCCTCTGGCATAGGGCAGGGTCCATGTGAGATAGGGACATGAACCTCGGATCCAGGGCAGTAGATCTGTGAAGGTAGTCCTGTAGAGTAGGGGGTGAAGTGTATCTGTGCTGCAGGTCCTCTCTAATGGAAGTCTTAACATCTCGAGTGATGGTGCTGTCTTCGTCACTTGGAGCCATGGATTGTAGAATCCTTGTTTTCAGCGGCAGGATCATTGACACAGATAGTGAACTTTCAGTGCTCAGCAGAGATTTAACAGTTTTGAGGGGTTTAAGCACCTGGAGGACCTCCTCTGCCACTCTCACATTTTCATCAGACAGGGTAATGATGTCTTTGACAATTTTCTTCAGGGTCTTATCAGTCAATGCAGAGTATATAGCTGCCTGCTGCTCCAGATAACGATCCAGCATATCATAAGTGGAGTTCCACCTTGTTGGGACATCATATATGAGCTTATGAGTAGGCAGCTTTAGCATTTCTTGCTTTGTCTTAAGTACATGAGCAGCTGTTGTGCTTCAATGGAAGTAGGAAACCACCTTCCTGATCCTCCCAAGGAGGCAGTCCATCCTATTGACTGAGATTCCCTTCTGTAATGCAAATTCACTACATGTGCAAAGCACCCTATCTGTGGGCCCAGTCCTGCCTCATTCACTGCATTTATTTGATTTTTGGCATTATCAGTTGTGACTGGGATATTAGTATTGGGCCTCTTCATCTTCCATTCCTCCACTGCTTATGTCAGTACCTGCGCAAGATGAGTACTTGTGTGACTCTCATAGTGGGGGCATGTCTGCCGCACCGGACTTCTCCTCTCCCAGTCTGCTGTGATGAAGTGAGCGGTTATCGTCACATAGCTCTCCATTCCCCTGGACGTCCACCCGTCTGTCGTGAGCGCAACACAACTTTTTTCTTCTCCTGCTCATAAAGATCTGGCACAATCTTTTCACTGAAGTGGGTGCGTGATGGGATGTTGTAACGTGGCTCAAGCACTTTCAGCATGTGTTTAAAGCCCTTGTTTTGCACAACTGAATATGGCCTCATGTCTGCACCTATAAACACACCAATAGCTTTTGTGATGGCTTTAGCCCGGTCTGATTGTGTAACAAGGGGCTGCTTAAATGTCGTGGTGATAAGCTGTTGTTGAGCAGCTTTCGTTTTCACTCCTGTCAGTGAAACACCGGGGTGATGTTGCTTCAAATGTGTGGCCATGTTTGATGTGTTTCCAGTGTCATATGGCTTTCTTGTGCCACAGTGCCTACACACCTCACGATTTTATCCACTAACCTCTCTCCTTCATCATCATATTTGACAGGGAAACCAAAATGCTCCCATACAGGGGATTTAAATGAAGCGGGGCGTTCAAGCTCCTCCGTTCCTCCACTCGCCATGACCACACTGTGTGTGTGTTGAGTACTGTGGACTGATTCCTTCTCCAAAGTAGAGGCAGGATGTGGAGGCGCTTTGGTAGCCTGGAGGACGTTCCAGGGGAGGACGGAACACTGGGCACAGTGGGCAGTTGGTCGCCCAACTCGCCAGTCAGGGAAGGCAGGGGAGCTCACCTGGAAAAAAGGAAAGAAACTGCGCTAAGACCTAGAAGCGATCTTGTGCGGCCGACCACAAAAATCACCTAAAAAAACTCAGTGGAAGCAGCAATCCTTCTGCAAAACCCCAATACAGTGAATAAAATATAGAAAAAATAGGATCGCGCTAAACGTAATATTACAATACAGTAAACGA